>NC_056744.1:637236361-637511361 GCF_019279795.1 Protopterus annectens | reverse complement strand
AAACTCATCCACCTCTACACCCTGCATCCTCACCATTCCTCTATCCTCCCTCTCATTCATACACATATATTCTGTTTTAGTCTTGCTGACCTTCATTCCTCTTCTCTCTAGAGCATATATCCACCTCTCCAGAGTCTCCTTCATCTGTTGCCTACTCTCACTACAGATCACAATGTCATCTGCAAACATCATAGTCCACGGGGACTCCTGTCTGACCTCATCTGTCAACCTATCCATCATCATTGCAAATAAGAAAAGGCTCAGAGCTGATCCTTGATGTAATCCCACCTCCACCTTAAACGCATCCATCACTCCCACCGCAGACCTCACCGCTGTCACACTACCCTCGTACATATCCTGTACCACTCTTACATACTTCTCTGACACTCACGACTTCTTCATACAATACCACAACTCCTCTCTAGGCACCCTGTCATATGCTTTCTCTAAATCCACAAAGACACAATGCAACTCCTTCTGACCTTCTCTGTACTTCTCCCTCAACACTCTCAGAGCAAACATCGCATCTGTAGTGCTCTTTCCTGGCATGAAACCATACTGCTGATCACTAATCATCATGTCCCTTCTTAACCTAACTTCCACTACTCTTTCCCATAACTTCATGCTGTGACTTATCAGTTTAATCCCTCTGTAGTTACTACAGCTCTGCACATCACCCTTATTCTTAAAAATCGGTACCAAAACACTTTTTCTCCATTCCTCAGGCATCTTCTCACTTTCCAAGATTTCATTAAACAATCTAGTTAAAAACTCCACTGCCATTTCACCTAAACACCTCCATGCTTCCACAGGTATGTCATCTGGACCAACAGCCTTTCCGTTCTTCATCCTCTTCATAGCTATCCTTACTTCCTCCTTGCTAATCCACTGAACTTCATAATTCACTATCCGCACATCATCCAACCTTCTCTCTCTCATTCTCTTCATTCGTCAACCCCTCAAAGTACTCTTTCCATCTGCTCAACACACTCTCCTCGCTTATGAGTTCGTTTCCCTCATTATCCTTTATCACCCTTACCTGCTGCATATCTTTACTAGCTCGGTCTCTCTGTCTAGCCAGGTCCTTTTCTCCCTCCTTAGTGTCCAACCTTTTAAACAACTCTTCATACGCCGTATCCTTAGCCTTCGCCACCTCTCTCTTTGCCATGCACCTCATCTCCTTATACTCTTGTCTACTTTCCTCATCTCTTTGACAATCCCATTTCTTCTTCGCCATCCTCTTTCTCTGTATACTCTCCTGTACTTCTTCATTCCACCACCAGGTCTCCCTGTCCTCCTTCCTCTTTCCAGATGTCACACCAAACACCTTTCTAGCCATCTCTCTTACTAGCTCTGCTGTAGTTACCCAGCTATTCGGTAACTCTTCACTACCACCCAGTGCCTGTCTTAACTCTTCCCTGAACATCACCTCACAATTACCCTTTTTCAATTTCCACCATTTGATCCTTGGTGCTGCCCTCACACTCATCCTCCTCTTCTTGATCACCAATGTCATCCTACAAACCACCATCCTATGCTGCCTAACTACACTTTCCCCTGCCACCACTTTACAGTCTCCAATCTCCTTCAGACTGGCCCTTCTACACAAGATGTAATCCACCTGTGTGCATCTTCCTCCACTCTTGTATGTCACCCTATGCTCCTCCCTCTTGTTAAAATACGTATTCATCACAGCCATGTCCATCCTTTTCGCAAAATCCACTACCATCTGACCTTCTGCATTCCTTTGCTTAACACCATACCTACCCATCACTTCCTCATCCCCTCTGTTCCCTTCACCAACATGCCCATTGAAATCCGCTCCAATCACCAGTCTCACCCTTGGGTACAGTCATCACCATTTCATCCAACTCGCTCCAAAATTTTTCTTTCTCATCCATCGCACACCCAACTTGTGGAGCATTTGCACTAACAACATTCATCATTACACCATCAATTTCCAGCTTCATAAATATCACTCTGTCCGACACTCTCTTCACCTCCAAAACACTCTTAGCGTACTGTTCCTTCAGGATAATGCTTATGCCATTCCTCCTCCCATCCACACTATGATAAAACAATTTGAAACCGCCTCCGATACACCTAGCCTTTCTCTCCCCTTCCATCTGGTCTCTTGCACACACAATATACCAACCTTCCTTCGGTCCATCATATCAGCTAGCTCTCTCCCTATACCAGTCATATTGCCAACATTCAAAGTTCTGACCCTCACTATCACAGTCCTAGCCTTTACCTGCCTTCGGGCATGCCTTCCCCCTCTTCTCCTCCTTTGGCCAACAGTAGCCCAATTTCCGCCAGCACCCTGTTGGCCAACAGTACTGGTGGTGGTCGTTATTAACCCGGGCCTTGACCGATCCGGTATGTATTTCTGTACTGTTGTCTGCATGTATGATTTGGCAAAATTTTACGCCAGATGCCCTTCCTGACGCAACCATCCCCATTTATCTGGTCTTGGGACCAGCACAAAGAAATGCACTGGCTTGTGCATCCCCAGAACCTGCACACATTGAGCTGAAAACAGAGCATGTGCACTTCAGTGAACGCAAACTTCAGAGAATTTGTAAAACAGGGAATGGCATTAGTTGGCCAACATCAGGAAGTCTGGTATGCTGCAAGATGCTTTAATTATGGAACCCGCAGGTATCTCTACCTTGGATGGGTCTGGAGCCATTGTGCAGGCACCGGCTTATGAGGGTGTTTTCAGGCTTACAGATTTGTATATTAGACTGACGCCATCTAAAAAACTAAGGCCAAAATCTCGACCTATGCCTAAAAAACTGACGTATGGCCACATGTGCAGGCCCCTATGCCTAAAAAACAAATGATCAAAATGGCTGAAGATTTAATTACTCTGATCAGGGGCAGCCAACCTATGCCTAGGCAAGACATTGATTATGAATCTTCTGAACAGGATTCTATTTCTTCTGACTCTTCTAATGAACAGGAATTGCCTATACCTACTTATGAGGACTCTGATGCAGAAGATTCCATTCCTCCTGCTTCTCCTCCTGAGGATTTTTCTTTTGGGAAAACTTTACATACTTTAAGGGAACATTTCCACTGGGAAAGTCAGGATTTTTCTGAATCTAAAAAGAGACTTGGGGATTTTCTTCTTCTTCCTCAGCATAGGCCTTTGGCTATACCTCCTGTTCTAAACATTGTTGTTGATGTCTTTTCAGAGTCTAGTATGGCTCCTGATTCTCTTCCTCTGGCTCCTTGTAGGCCAGACAGATTCTACAGGGTTCCTGACTCCCACAAATTCCTTTTCAAAAATCATGTTGTAGATCCTGAAACCATTTCTCAGGGTCCCAAGGGTATTAAGGCTTCTACTGCTAAAAAATCCTACCCCTTCTGATAGAGATTCCAGGGTGCTGGGTAGATGGGGTAAGAAGGTTTACACTTATGCAACCTTGGCAGTCAAGGCTTTAAACTGTCAATTTCATATGCTAAAATATCAACAGCATATCATGGGACTGCTAAAACAGAAAATTATGTTAATTTCTGACTGTGTGGACAATAAAGATTTACAAGATTTATTGCATTCAGCTGAGAAAGTTGGAAAACATACTTTGCAATGTGGTTTTGATTCTTTGGAGGCCTCTTGCAGGGCTGCTGTAACTGGGTCTGTGCTAAGAAGGCATGCTTGACTCGGAGCAAAATCTGCCTGATCATGTTAAAGGAAAATTATTGGATGCTCCTTTACAACAGGACCATCTCTTTGGTAATAAGGCTGAAGAAGTTTTAAAAAAGATGGAAGATAAAGCTAAATCTATGCAAACTGTGAAAGATTTCTTACAAGTGCAACCTCCAAGATTTAGTAGGCACTGGCCTACTAAGAACTGGTCCTTTCCAGTTCCTTCGAGAGCCACTCAAGTCAAACCCAGACATTCCAAAGGCTCCAGGTTTCAGTCACAAGGGACTTTCAGAACAAAACAATGGGGTGCCCCCTCTTCCAAATCTGGAAACAAGACACATCCCTATGGTAAGCAGTCTCAATGACTTCTCTTTACACTTACCAAGCACTTGCCTTTTAGCCGCCCCTTTGGAGGGAAAACTGGCTCTTCGTGTAAGAAACTGGCAACTTATAACCCAGGACAAATGGATTTTAAATATAGTATTCCAGGTATACAGATTTCATTTCCACACGTTGCCAATTCCAAATGGATGGCCAGACCTGCCCCCAAATCAGTGGGCAGAGGCCCAGAAACAAGTACTTTCCCTCATGAGCATGGGGGCTATTCAACCAGTACCAGAAGAGGAAAAGGGACAAGGTTTCTATTCAAGACTTTTCCTGGTACCCAGAAAAGACAAATCATGGCGTCCAATTCTGGACTTATCTACTCTAAACACCTTTCTGAACATTCCAAAATTCAAGATGCTGACTCTTCACCAGTTACTTCCTTTGCTAGGCAAAGATGCCTGGTTGGCAACTCTAGATTTAAAAGAGGCATACCTGCATATCCCAATCAGGGAATCTTGCAGAAGATACCTCCGCTTCAAAGCAGGCTAGTTGCATTACCAGTTCTCTGCACTGCCCTTTGGCTTATCTACTGCACCCAGGGTCTTTACAAAGTGCCTGGCTCCAGTAATTGCATTTTGCAGGCAAAGAATTATTCAGATATATCCATACCTGGACGATTGTCTAATTCAGGCAGAAAACAAGGACAATCTTCTAAACCATCTTGCGTTTGTAAAAAGGGATGTTCATCATGTTACCCTGCTGCAGTCATCACACTAGGGTTATCCTGCTGTCAGGCGGTCCCGCAGTCTGCCTGAGTTCCAAAGTCTTGGTCCGGCATCGGTTGCTGTCGCTTCTTCCCTGACGTCAGAGTGCCAGGGGTATATGGCATCCGACGCCATTTTCTCCAGTCTTTCTTGCCGCGCGGTGCCCGAAGCAGAAGCAGTTCGCAAGTGCCGGTCGGCCGACACCTGAGATTTCGATTCGAATTTCAGTCCGAAGTCTTCAATAAAGTAAAGCTAAGTATCCCGTTGGGGAACCTTTTCTTGCCTCAGTCTGATGTCAGAAAAAGTTAACAATTGCATTTTTTGTGGGAAGCAAATACCTCATAAGGACTTCCATTCCTATTGTATTCCTTGCCTAGGCCCAGACCACGACGTCACAGGTTGTTGGTTTTGTGCTAGGTTTAATAAACGAACTCTCAAACGCCATTTTGACTTCGCACAACATTACTTTGGTTGGAAATTTAATTATATCATGCCATCGGAGCAGCCGACGACCGGCATGCATATAAAACGCAAGGATAAGGACAGGCAGCCTAGGAGCAAGCCAGACTCCGAGGCCTCTGCTGGGCCTGTCGCCGGTTCTCCGGTTTTCAGTGAGGCGCCTACGCAGCCCCTGACGACCGCAGAACTGGAACCCCAGACAGCTGCGGATTCTCAAGCGGAGTCTACTAGGCCGACGCAGCCATCTTCATTAGGCCCTTCCGACACCGGAGCCGAAGTAGACCCCGGTGCAGTGGAAACGCCTTCGGTTGCAGAAGGTGTCTTCAGACCGACTACACTCACCATTAAATCTTATGCTAAGCTTAAAACTCCTTTAAAACCAAAGAAGACTGTACATCAGTCTACATTTCAAGGCCCCATGCCTAAGAAACAGATGCTTAAGATGGCTGAAGATTTGATTACCCTAATCAGGGGTTCCCATCCCCTTCCTGATAAAAGACCAAGACAAGAGGAGGATTATGCTTCCTCTGACCAGGTTTCAATTTCCTCAGATTCTTCTGAGGAACAGGATTGCACTTTTCCACCTTATGAAGACTCTGAAGGTGAAGACTCTATTCCCTCAGCATCTCCCCCTGAAGACTACTCCTTTGGGGAAACTTTACATACCATGAGGGAACATTTCCACTAGGAAGGCCAGGACTACTCTGATTATAAGAAAAGGCTCCGAGAGTTCCTTTTACTACCCCAGCACAGACATCTTGCTATCCCTCCAGTTTGGATATTGTGGATGATGTTTACTCTGAGTCTAGTCTAAATCCAGACTCTCTACCTCCTGCTCCAGCCAAACCAGACAGATACTACAGAGTACCTGACTCTCACAAATTCCTTTATAAAAGCCCTGTGGCTGACCCAGAAACAATTTCCCAGGGTCCTAAGGGAGCTAAAGCTTCTATGGCTAAAAATCCTGTACCCTCTGAAAGGGATTCCAGAGTCCTAGATAGATGGGGAAAGAAAATATACACCTCCGCAACTCTGGCTATGAGAGCATTAAATTGTCAGTTTCACATGCTGAAATATCAGCAATTACTAATGTCTCAATTAAAACAAAAAATGAGCACACATATACTGAACAGTCTGAATTCAAGAAAATGCAGGATCTGTTGCATGCAGCTGAGCAGGTGGGCAAACATACTTTACAATGTGGATTTGATTCATTGGAAGCTTCCTGTAGAGCAGCTGTTACTGGCTCTGTCATACGTAGACATGCTTGGTTAAAAGAACAAACCCTTCCTGATCATGTTAAAGCAAAATTATTGTATGCACCTTTACAGCAGGATGTATTATTTGGTGTCAAAGCAGAAGAGGTTTTAAAGAAAATGGAGGATAAGGCAAAGTCTGTGCAGACGGTCAAGGATTTTTTACAGGTACAACCCCCTCGTTTCAGCAGAAATTGGCCAACGAAAAACTGGTCCTTTCCAGCTTCTGACAGATCACAGAGAGGCAAATACAGACGCCCAATGGGCAGAGGTCATCACAAGGCCCTTATAAACCTCGCCAATGGGGTACTGCTACCCAGAAAGGAGGAGAAGACAGGCCCCAGGCTAGCAGAAGACAAACACAATGACTCAGTCCTCAAACTACCAAGCAAATCTCTCCTGGTAGCTCCCTTGGGAGGAAAATTAGCATTTTTTGCAGACAACTGGCACATCATCACAAAAGACAAATGGGTTCTAGACTTTGTCTCTCAAGGATACAGATTCCACTTTCATACCTTACCAAGGATAAAAGGAATGCCAAACCTGCCACCAAATCAATGGGCAGAGGCACAAAAACAAATTACAGCTCTCATGGACATGAGAGCCATTCAACAGGTACCTACACAGGAGCAAGGACAAGGATTTTACTCAAGACTCTTTCTAGTCCGAAGAAAGGACAAAGCATGGAGACCCATTCTGGATCTTTCAATTCTGAACACCTATCTGCAAGTACCAAAATTCAAGATGCTAACAGTACAGCAGCTTCTTCCCATGCTGGGCAAGAATGCTTGGCTAGTAACATTGGACCTCAAGGAGGCTTACCTGCATTTCCCTATCAGACAAAATTGCAGAAGATACCTCCGCTTCATTGCAGGTTCAACGCATTATCAATTCTCTACACTGCCCTTTGGCTTATCTACTGCGCCCAGGGTCTTCATAAAATGCCTGGCACCAGTAATTGCATACTGCAGACAAAGAGGAATTCAAATATACCCATACCTGGACGACTGCCTTATTCTGGCATTTGTCAAACACCTTCTAAGTTGCCTAGGGTACACAGTAAACGAAAAGAAATCAAAACTAGTGCCCTCACAAAACATAATATTCCTGGGTGCCAGCTTGAATACAACGGCCCAGATGGCTTATCTCACGCCAGACAAGAAACAACAGCTGACTCAGTATTTCAAAATAATGGCAACAAAGACCCAACTCCCTGCAAGAAAAATTCTGCAGGCCTTGGGATTCATGGCATCTTGCATACTACTAATACCATTTGCAAGACTGCATATAAGGAAATTACAATGGTACCTGAAAAGCGTATGGACTCAGCACAGCCACAGCTTGGAAACAATGATACCACTCATTCCCTGCCTTCAACAGGAGTTTCTATGGTGGTATCAGGCATGTCACCTCAACAAGGGTCAGCCTTTCACCTTACCCACAGCCAGGCAAACTGACAACAGATGCATCGGACTATGCCTGGGGAGCACACATGGCAGGACAGTGCATTCAGGGCAAATGGACTACAGATCATAGGCATCTGCATATCAATCAAAAAGAAATGCTTGCAGTACAGAATGCCCTAACAGCTTCAAGAACCTCTTGCACCCAGGACAACTAATAATAAAGACGGACAATACCACAGTAATGTGGTACATAAACAAGCAAGGGGACACACATTCCTACCCTCTATGCAGGCAAGCAATCACCTTGTGGAACACTGCACTGTCTTACCAGGTTCAATTACAAGCACAATTCCTGCCAGGAAAGAAAAACACATTGGCAGACGACCTAAGCAGAAACATCATGGATCCACACGAGTGGAAACTAGATCCACAAGTATTTGCAATGATAGCTCAAAAATGGGGACACCCAGACATAGATCTGTTTGCAAGCCCCCAAAACTACCAACTTCAAAAATTTTGCACAAGGACATTCCATCCACAAGCCTGGAAAGTGGACACCCTCTCATTCAGTTGGAAAACATTAACAGTGTATGCCTTTCCTAGCAAAGGTACTGCTGAAAGTCAGATTAGAGAGGCCACATGATACTCATTGCACCAGACTGGCCACGCCAGCATTGGTATCCAATTTTAAGGAACATGGCCCACGGCCCACCATGGATTTTACCAAAAATTCCTCACCTGCTCACCCAGCGAAGCAATCAGATTCTACACAGACAGCTCAAGACTTTAAACCTGGCTGCATGGCAAATTACCTAAACAACCAGCCAACACCTCTATCTAAACAAGTTATGGATGTCATTCTGGAGGCCAGGAGGCCCAGCACCAGGAAAACCTATTCAGACAAATGGAGAAGATTTTGCGCCTGGAACCAGGCTAAAGGCCAAAATCCCCTTGATCCAAAAATTCCTCCGATTCTACAATATTTAACTAAGATGTTGCACAAAGGTCTTTCCTTTTCATCTGTTAAGATCCACGCCTCAACAATTTCAGCTCATTACAACACGGATCCTCCTTTATTCTCACATCCATGTCCTAAGATAGTACCTCAGAGGGGCTTAGAACATAAGACCGCCAAGGAGAGCACCAACACCTACTTGGGATCTCAACTTTGTTCTGGAAAAGCTTACACTGCCGCCCTTTGAACCAGCTTTTTCAGCTGATTTAAAATTCCTTTCATGGAAAACTGTCCTGCTACTTGCAATAACCTCAGCTTAGAAGAGTCTCAGAGCTACAGGTACTAATGGCAGTAGTGGAGCCTTTCTTCATTTTTCATTAAGACAGAGTCTCTGTACGAACCAACCCTTCCTTTATGCCAAAGGTGGTATCCAGTGTGGCCTTAAACCAAACCATTCATTTGCCCACCTTTTTCCCAAATCCCCAGAACAAAGGAGAAAGACTCCTGCACTCTTTGGACATTCACAGGCAATTACGTTACTACTTGGATAAAACTAAGGCTTTCAGAAATTCTGACCAGTTCTACAGGCTCACAAGGAAAAGCTATCTCAAAACAGACCATTTCTAAATGGTTAGGGCATTGCATACGTTTCTGCTACACGCATCATGGGAAACCGGTACCTGCTAATATTAGGTCCCACTCCACCAGGGCTACAGCTACATCAGCAGCCTTTCTCAGGGGAGTGCCAACCAAGGATATTCTGGAAGCTACAACATGGAGTTCAGTGCACACCTTCACCAAACACTATCACTTACCTCTATATTCTAAGACTAGAGCTGGTTTTGCCACTGCAGTTTTGCAGGGCCTACTAGCTCCTTCTAACCCTGTTTAACTCCACCTCCCACCCTTAGCTTTGGGATTCAACCCAAGTGTGATGACTGCCGCAGGGTAACACGATGAACATAGTACAGTTTTGTACCTGCCATAAATGTAGATGTTCGAGTGTTTACCCTGCTGCAGTCCAGGTTACCCTCCCTCCAACCCCTCTGAACTAGCTGAACTTATCTATACCACTCTATCCTATTCAACCTCTGTGGTGTATTTGCTTGTGCCTAAAGGTATTGTTTTATTTTTATCTAGCTATATATATATATATATATATATATATATATATATATATATATATATATATATATTGTGCCTGCCTATTGGGGGCACCTGACATCTGGGGCAAGAAAAACTGAAGAAAATGGTGTTGGGATGCCTCTTATATACCCCTGGCGCTCTGACGTCGGGGAAGAAGCGACAGCAACCGACGCCGGACCAAGACTTTGGAACTCAGGCCGACTGCGGGACCACCTGATGGCAGGATATAACCCTAGTGTGATGACTGCGGCAGGGTGAACACCCGAACATCTACATTTATGGTAGGTACAAAACTGTACTTTCTAATTTGTCTAGGATACACTATAAACGAAAATAAATCACAACTGGTACCCTCTCAAAAAATTACATTCCTAGGTGCAAGCTTGAATATAACTGCCCAGATGACTTTCCTTATGCCAGAGAAGCAAATTCAATTGGTGACTTACTTCACACAGGTGGCCACAAAAACCCTGCTTTCTGCAAGGCGAATACTGCAAGCCTTGGGATTCATGGCCTCCTGCATTGTTCTAATTCCATATGCAAGACTGCATATGAGGAAACTTCAGTGGTACTTAAAAAGTCTATGAAGTCAGCATTGTTACAGCCTGGAAACAATGATTCCTATCATACCTTGCCTGCAACTAGAGTTCCTATGGTGGGCAGTGGCCTGCCACCAAAACAAGTGACTGCCATTCACACCACCCCTGCCGCCTAAACCCTAACTACAGACGTATCAGACTATGCTTGGGGGGCACATCTGGCAGGGAAGTGCATTCAGGGCAAATGGATCCCAAATCAAATTGCACCTTCATATCAATCAAAAAGAAATGCTAGCTGTACAGAATGCACTGACAGCCTTCAAGGACTATCTTCATTCAGGACAATTAATGATAGACAGACAACACCATGGTTATGTGGTACATAAGCAGGGGGGTACACACTCCTACCCCCTTTGCAGACTAGCCATGGCAGTGTGGAACATGGCCTTGACCTGTCAAGTACAACTACAAGCTCAATTCCTGCCAGCAAAGCTGAATACTCTGGCAGACGAACTAAGCAGAAGTCTCATGGACCCACACGAATGGAAACTGGAACCACGGATTTTCAACATGTTGGCATGCAAATGGGGGAGCCCAGACATAGATCTTTTTACCTCACCCCAGAACTATCAGTTGGACAAATTTTGCACAAGAATTCATCACAAAAAAGCCTGGAAAGTGGATGCTCTATCCTTCAGCTGGAAAAACCTATCAGCCTTTCCCCCTCTGCCTCTGCTCTCCAAAGTTCTACTAAAAGTCAAACAGGACAAACCAAAAATTATTTTGATTGCTCCAGACTGGCCTCAGCAACACTGGTACCCACTCCTACGCAATGTCGCACCTTCCACCATGGCACCTGCCTCAGACACCTTACTTACTGTCTCAACAGAACAACCAAATTCTGCACACTCCGCTCCAAACTTTGAATCTTGCAGTGTGGCTAATCACCTAAATTCGCCCTTAGCATCCCTCAGAGAACCTGTGATGGATGTCATTTTGGAGGCGAGAAGGCCTAGTACTAGAAAATCTTATGCTGACAAATGGAAAAGATTCTGTGCCTGGAATCGATCTCAAGGGATAAGCACGGCAGTGCCCAACATTCCTCAGATTTTGCAATACTTAACTGAGATGTTTCACAAGGGCCTGTCCTTTTCTTCCATAAAACTCCATGCCTCAGCCATTTCAGCTCAGTACAACACAGAGCCTCCCCTCTTCTCTCATCCTTTGCTAAAGCAGTATCTTAGAAGGGCCAAAAACTTAAGGCCACCCAGGAGAGTGCCAACCCCTGCCTGGGACCTCAGTTTTTTATTGGAGAAGCTCACTCTCCCTCCTTTCGAGCCAGCTGCTACTGCAGACTTAAAATTTCTCTCCTGGAAAACAGCTTTCCTTTTAGCAGTCACTTCAGCTAGAAGGATTTCCGAATTACAGGCTTTTATGGCAGTGGAGCCTTTCATCATTTTTCATGCGGACAGGGTATCTCTCAGGACCAATCCATCCTTCATGCCTAAGGTGGTATCCAGTCTGGCTCTTAATCGGACCATTCATTTGCCAACTTTCTTTCCCAGTCCACAGAATAAGGGGGAGTGGATTCTGCATTCATTGGATGTACACAGACAACTTAGATTTTACTTAAACAGGACAAAATCTCTAAGAAAATATGAACAACTGTTTGTGGCATTTGCTGCAGGGGCAGAGAGAAAGGCTATTTCAAAGCAAACCATTTCCAAATGGATAAGCCATTGTATTCATTTCTGCTATATACACCATGGAAAAACTATCTCCCAGGGGATCGGATCCCATTCCGCCCGGGCTGCATCTACTTCAACAGCCTTTCTCAGAGGTGTTCCTACCAGGGACATTCTAGAAGCTGCTATCTGGAGCTCAGTTCATACATTCACCAAACATTACCAGTTACCACTTTTCTCTAAATCCAGAGCTGGCTTTGCCAGTGCTGTCCTGCAGGGCCTTATAGCTGGTCCTAATGCTGTATAATTCCCTCAACCCAACCATAGCTTTGGGAAGCTACCCAAATGTAATGACTGCTACAGTGAAACACGAAGAACACAGTACAGTTGTGTGCACTTACCATAAATGTAGATGTTCGAGTTGTATTCACTGTTGTAGTCCTGGTTACCCACCCTCCAGCCCCCTATTTTTCTCTGGCTATACCTCTACTTTCTTTCACTATGCTTAAAATCCCTTTTGGTGTATTTGCTTTTGGGATTGGAGGTATATTTTTTGTGTTTTTAATTTTATTTGCTCCTCATTTGGGGGGCACCTGACATCTGGGGCAAGAAAAACTGATGTAATGGCATCGGCTGCATGTTTTATGCCCCTGATGACCTGACGTCATGGAAGAAGGGACAGCAACTGACGCAGGACCCAAGACTTTGTTAATCAGGCCAACTGAGGGCAACCTGCCAGCAGATTACCCAAATGTAATGACTGCAACAGTGAATACACTCTAACATCTACATTTATGATAAGTGTACACAACTGTACTTTTCTCTCTCAAGATGGACAACCTTAATTATGCTATCCTGTAAAGGTACACACACAAGTCTGCAATAGCCAAATCATTATTACAGTTAAAGCTATGGCAGGACCCTTGATATCCCATTGTCAATGACCATCTCCAGAAAAGTCTCCTTGAAATCAGACACAATATGACCCTCCAAGCTTATTCACAGACATCATAATTTTGTGGGACTGGAACTGGGATGGATGATCATAGAAAGAGATGAGGACTGTCACCCTCAGTCCTAGTGCAGCAGCAGAGTTCAATCTCTTACTGCACCTGTCCAAAGCTGTAGACATCCTGTTGGGTGGCAAGGTGATAAAATGTTGGACCAGAGAGACCATGAAAGTCATCCCTGGGATGCCTGGTAAGCTGCTCCAAAACTGAAACAGTTTATTGAACGTACCAGTAATCTCTCAATCCAAAAAGGTCAAATTGTGGTACCTTCAAGGCTGCCTGGATGGTTTCCTTAACTGGCCCCAGAGTAGGGATAAATTCAAGATTACTCTGATTTCTTCCCTTGAAACTATGTCAGATACCTCTGTTGGCAAGAGACAGTGGCTTAGGGTTAGCCCCAGATGTGAAGTTGTTCAATCTCGCCATTCATTGTTCACTGATGAGTTCGGAGCCGATCTTCGGCTCTGACACGGACGTTTAGCAAAGCTCAAAGATTACCAGTAGCTAGAGACCAAGACCCTTATCCCATGATGCGTTGCTAGAATTACATCAGATCTAGTTTGCCGCGGCACTGATCTCTTGGATATGAAATTGTTCGATCTTGCCATTTGTTCTTACACACGGGTTCGGAGCCGATCCTCGGCTCCGTGTCGGCCGCATCACAAGCTCTGCATCTAAGAGAAGCTCGAGGCACAGTCTACATCCCATGATCCTCCGCTGTTATCCCTCAGATCTAGTTTGCCGCTGCAACAGATCGCGTCGAGGAGAGCTCGGGCCAGTAAAACTTTGAAGTTTTGTTTCAGTATTTTGAGAATTTAGAGCTAGTTAACCTATTACTCTAGTTAATAGTTAATTATAGTTGTGTGTGTGTAGTTTTCCTCATAGGAGTTTTTCATTTTATATATATATATATATATATATATATATATATATATATATATATTTTTTTTTTTTTTTTTTTTTCTAATAGTTGTAGTGTTTTTGGCTTAGGCCTATTTTAGTCCTGTCAGGGCTCTGACAGCAGTAAATATTTTTTCGTCTATACTGTTAGTAAGAATTTCTTCACTTTTAGTATTTAGTTCTTGTGTGCAGTGTTTATACATACACATATAATCCATAGTTTGTATATATCTACATACTGGTTATTCATATATAAGATAGTGTATTGTTAGACTTGTTAGACATGGCAGAAAAAGCTAAATCTGGTTTCAAAAGATGTCAGTGTGGACAGAAAATGTCCATCACAGACAATCATGCTTCCTGCATCTACTGTCTTGGCCCTCTCCACCTGCAGGAGGACTGCTCTATTTGTCACTCTTTCAGTGGAAGGGTCATGATGGAAAGGCGCAGGAAGTTAATCGACAGGGGCTTGCTAAAGCCTGACTTTCAAGAAACCTTGGAGAAGGCTGATCAGGCGTCAAAGTCTTCGAAGGGGTCGAAGACTTCGAAGGTATCGGAGCCCAAGTCATCGGCTCCGAGCACCTCTTCTAAGGTTCGGTCGCCGGCTCCACAGACCTCAGGGCCGAGCATCGAGCGATTATCTCTGATCGAGGCCCAGGTCTTGGAGCCGGTGTCGGAGGTGCCTCCACCCTCGATCCTTCGTTCGGTGGCATCTTCAGCCCCTTCGACCCGTTCTTCCAGGCCGCTATCTGATACCGACGTGGATCGAGTGGTACAGAAGCTCATGGAGAACACAGCTCTGTCCAAACTAATTGCGGTTTCGTCCCAATTGGTATCGAAACTTGAAGCCCTCCCTGTTGGTATCCCCTGCAGATCCTCCTTCGAGACCATTCGTGTCCTCGGAGCTGGGAGAAGAGGAACTGAACCCTCGGTACCAAAGCCTTCCTTAGTGCGATCGGCACCACTGACCTCGACTCCCTCAGAACCCATCGAGGAGTCGCGGAACCGACGGTCTCCCCTTGGTTCTGGGGCCGAGAGTCGAACCAAACTGTCGGTTCCTACTCTCCCCCTCGAAGCCTCAGCACAGATTAGCTCGGCTCTGTCCCCTGGGTCGGAGCCCGTGGTCCCGCTCTCGGGGAAACTACCGCGCTTTTCGGATCCGGTGGAGTCCTCGGCCCGGAGCTCCGGTGCCTTCGACGTTATGAGGAAGGTCTTGTGTGAGAATACATTTACTTCATCGGAGTCGTCTTCTCCTTCCCCCAAAGGGCCGGGTTCTGTTTCTGTACCCACGATCCCTCCCAAGCATAGAGACCCAATGCCTCAGCCAGCCCCAGAGGGCGTCCCCTGTTCCTCGGAAGCTTCACCAGATGCCCCATCTGATGAAGTCCCGAGGAAGAAATTGTGCAAGAGGAGGCACATTGATTCCCCACAGGAATCATTGACATCGGACACCGATTTGGATAAGTCAGAGGGGTCCCCACGGTCCCCCTCTGAGGATGTCTCATTTGCTGACATCCTGGAGATCTTGAAACAGAGGGGTGATTGGCAGACCCTTGCCCCCACTGTCTGAGGCATCTTCCTCTGTCCATCCTCCTGACAAGGATTCTAGGACTATGGACAGGTATGGGAAGCGCGTTTTCAGTTCAGTGACTTTTTCCATGCATTCGCTGAACTACCTCACGCACTTTACGCATCTTCAGTGAGATCTCCTTAAGGAGCTCGGAGATACTCTCCAGGGTAACACATGCTGCTGTCTCGGAAAAGGTAACAGCACAGCTTAACACCCTCACTTCGATAGTAAACTCGTCCATGAGGCTCATTTCGTATGCGGCCGAGGGTTTGAGTAGGGCTGCAGCTTCAGCGATTGCTCTGCGCAGACAATCCTGGATGCGCCTGTGCTCCTTTGTGGAAGCCTTCAGGTCTTCCTTTACCAACGCCTCGTTTGATGGTGCCACCTTGTTTGGACCCAAAGTAAAGGAGACTCTCACTCGGTGTGAGCAAGAAGGTAAGACCCTGTCTGCAGTAGGGGTCCGTTTTTCCTCCCCGACCAGACCGTACCCCAAAGGGCAAAGAGGCGGAAAAAATGTGGTTCGAAAGGCTCAGGGATCTTTCCAGTCCACACAGAGTGAGGCCCCCTCCAGAGGCAGAGGAGGAGGGAGAAATGGAAGACGCCGCCCAGATGGCAGAGGGGGTCCGCAGAACCAGGGCGACAGGGATACCGTCCCTGGGAAGCCCTTCCAGCACTCCTGAGGGGAGGCCCGACTGTCATGCTCTGGAGGCAGTCGGGGGTCGCTTAGCTTTATACCCAGAGGCCTGGCTAAATCTCACTTCAGATTCCTGGGTAAAAAGTGTAATAACCAGAGGTTACAACATCCCATTTATAACCATTCCCCCCCGATCAAGAGAGATTTCCAGACGTTCCACCCAGTCTGCGAGATCAAGCAGCCATAGAAATAAGAAAGCTGCTCAAAAGAAGTCATCCAACCAGTCCTGGCGGACCAGATAGAATCCGGAACTTACTCAAGGTTCTTTTTAGTTCCAAAGACACGGGACTGGAGGCCAGTATTGGACCTCAGCAAACTCAACACCTTCGTAAGGAAGGAAAAATTCCGGATGGTCACGCTACAATCGATCCCTTTCTGCAGAAGGACAATTGGATGTGCTCTATAGATCTCAGGGACGCGTACTACCACATCAAAATGGCCAGAGTGTCCAGAGATCACCTGTGCTTCCGGCTGGGAGCCAGTCATTTCCCATTTCGAGCTCTGCCCTTTGGTCTCACCTCAGCCCCCAGGGTGTTCACCAAATGCATGGCAGTAGTGGCGTCACACCTGAGGTGGCTAGGATTCCGGGTGTTTCCATATCTGGACGACTGGCTCCTCACCGCCACCACCAAGCATCACCTTGTACAAGCCAGGGACTACACAATCAGTCTCTGTTCCCGTTTAGGAATCTCAGTCAACTTCGAAAAATCTGCCTTATCGCCCTCACAGCATATCTCATTCATAGGGGCGGAGTTAGATACTACTGCAGCTCAGATCAAGCTTCCCCAGATAAGAGTGTCAGCCTTCAGAGATCAGGTCGCTATTCTTCTTCGGAACAAGAAAGCTTCTGCTGCGCAAGTGCTGAAAGTCCTGGGCATGATGGCAGCTACCCTTATTGCAGTTCCTCTGGGCAGGATGCACATGAGGGGCCTCCAGTGGCTGCTCTTCGCACAGTGGTCGTTCCAACAACTTCCTTTGTCACACAACATCTTGATCGCGGAGTCTTGCAAGTCGGATCTTCGATGGTGGCTGAACAGCCAAGATCTGATGATGGGTCGCCCATTTGTACTACCCAGCCCTACAGCCACAATAACCACGGACGCTTCCCTGATGGGGTGGGGGGGACTTTTTCAGGGGAGAACGGTCCAAGGAGAATGGTCCAAGATAGAGTACAATCTGCACATCAATGTCCTAGAGTTGAGAGCAGTGTTTCTAGCGTTGCAATACTTTCACGACTCCCTACCTCTAGGAACAGTGGCAGTTCAGACAGACAATATGTCAGTGGTCTGGTACATAAACAAACGAGGTGGAACCAGGTCTTATCCATTATGCAAAGAGGCCCTGAGAATTTGGCAATGGGCTGCATCCACAGGTCGCTTTCTGATAGCAATGCACATCCCGGGGTCATCCAACGTCTTTGCGGACAGGTTGAGCAGAGCCATCCTGTTGCCACACAAGTGGTCCCTCAAAAATCAAGTGGCGGAAAGGATTTTCCGCAGATGGGGCCAGCCTTGCTGCGATCTTTTTGCACCCCCCTTAAATGCCAAATGCAGAAGCTACTTTGCCCTACTTCCCCCTCCGGGGGGTGCCCCCAGGGACGCACTGGTGCACGATTGCCCCCCGGGTCTCCTATACGCATTTCCTCCTGTTCCTTTGATACCCAAATTTCTACAGAAAGCCTGGAGTCTGGAAAGGACGATCATCCTAATAGCACCATTCTGGCCTCGACAGAACTGGTTTCCCTTTCTTCGAGCCCACCAGATGGAGGAACCATGGATCCTGGACCCAGTGCCAAACCTATTGACCCACTCGTCGGGGGTTCCTCACCCATCCCTCCAGTCCCTCAAACTGACAGCTTGGCTGCTCCGCTTCCCAATTTAGCCAGGTCGGATTGTTTGTCTCCAGCAGTACAGCACATTCTAGTTTCTTCCCACAAAGCTTCCACCAGGAAACTATACAGGAGCAAATGGAAACGTTTTGCGTGTTGGGCATCAGGGCAAGGTATAGATCCCTTGGTAGCCCCGATACACAAAATTTTGGAATTTTTGTCTACACTCTTTCACGAAGGGGCCTCTACTTCCACAGTAAGAGTACAGTTAGCGGCCATATCTAATTTTCATGTAGGGGAAGGAGGCTCTACAGTTATGTCCCACAGGCTTTGTAGAGCTTTCATGAAGGGTACCTTTCACCTCTGTCCACCCATTCGGGATCCGTTTTTTTCATGGAACTTGAATTTGATGTTATCTCAACTTATGCTACCACCATTCGAACCAGCGTCAACGTGTTCACTTAAGTATTTGTCATGGAAGACTCTCTTTCTTATTGCTGTTACTTCAGCTCGTAGAATATCAGAGCTACAGGCCTTGTCCGTTAGGCCACCATACATGGTTTTCCATCGAGACAGAGTCTCCCTGCGTACAAATCCGTCATTCCTCCCGAAGGTATGTTCTGTATTTAATATTAACCAATCCATAGAACTTCCCACATTTTTCAAAAACCATTCAAACAAGTTGGAATACATGCTGCACAAATTGGATGTACATAGGCAGCTGAGATTTTACTTGGACAGAACAAAGGATTGCAGGAAATTGGATCAGCTGTTTGTTTCATTCGCAGATGATAAGAAGGGCATGGCAGTAACAAAATGCACATTATCCAGATGGCTTTCGGACTGCATAAATTTTGTCTATTCAGCTTCAAAACAGCAACTTCCATTCAAACCTAAGGCTCATTCTACTAGGGCCGTGTTTACTTTTCTAGCCCATGCAGCACGACTACCGTTGGATACTATTTGTGCAGCGGCGACGTGGGCAAAGCCTCATACTTTTGTCACTCACTACAAAGTGGACAGGACCTCCAAGTACAGGGCATCCTTTGGTTCCACTGTACTCAGGAACGTTCTTCCGTGAGTCACCCAGGATAACGGAGCTAGGGACACTACCCATGTGTAAGAACAAACGGCAAGATCGAACAATTTCCCATAAAGAAGTTATGTTCTTACCATAACGTCCCATGTGAATTGTTCATCTCGCCTTTGTTCTTACATCCCCTCCCTCCTTTCCCCACCGCGTTCTGGAAGAACAGGTTCGACTAGTGTCTGCTTGGTCTTCTTTGGGTTATTTACACTACCTACTCTTAGTAGGTTGCATAGTAGCTGTACACCTATCTGTGTTTAGTTTTATATTTCAGTTTCAAGTGTGTGATTGCGTGAGCGCTAGACGCAGTGGTTAGTAGTGCGTTCTGGGTTCTTGCAAACTAGATCTGAGGGATAACAGCTGAGGATCATGGGATGTAGACTGTGCCTCGAGCTTCTCTTAGATGCAGAGCTTGTGATGCGGCCGACTCTGAGCCGAGGATCGGCTCCGAACCCGTGTGTAAGAACAAAGGCGAGATGAACAATTCACATGGAACGTTATGGTAAGAACATAACTTATTTTTTCCAGCATTGTTCAAGACTTTTTGTGGGATATCCTGCATATTCGCAAGTTTTCTTCTCTTTTTCTTATATATATATATATATATATATATATATATGTTTGTATATTCTTGGATATAGTTAGACTGTTTAGAAGTGTTCCCCTTTCCCTTTTATAGCTTTGCCACGTTATTCATGACTCTCTGCTTCTTGGCCATTGGCCTGTTGTAGTTTAGACTAGTTAGGAGTATGTAGGCTATATTGTATTATATTAGAGTGGCCCCTTTGAGCGTTTGTTTGTCAAAGTTATTGATAGTTCTTCATAGTTATTTTTCTAATTAAGATGTTATGTCTGAAGATAAGGAGAAACATCCGACATCTGGCTTTAAAAAATGTCCAGACTGCGGACAAAAAATGTCTGTGACAGATGCACATTTTCAGTGAGTTTATTTTTTGGGTGAGGTGCACCTTCAGGAGTCCTGCCGTATCTGCCACTCCTTTTCTACTAGGGTGTTGGCTGAGAGGAAGAGGAAACTCATAGATCGAGGTATCCTTAAGCACCCCTTTGTAGAAGCTTTGTCTGACCAGGATGGGGCCAGCAAATCATCAAAATCTTCCTCTGAGTCCAAGACAAAAATAAATAAAAGAGTAGAATATACAGTGACTGTGGCTCCACAGCCTTCGGAGCCGACAGTCTGTTCTTTTCGGGACTGGGACTCTGGCTTGGAACCGGTCTCTAAGACTCCCTCTTCTCCACTTCTCCAGTCAGCACCATCGGTGCTTTCTTCCAGGTCATCTGTTAGCCTTTCAGATTTGGATATGGATCGACTGGTACAGAAGCTATTAACTGCACCAAACCTAGCTGAATTGTTGTCGCAACTGAAGACTACACTTCCTGAATTGACTACTACTCTTCCGAGCTGTACCAGTCCTTCGGAGCCGGAGTAGGCCGACTTGATTGTAGAACCCTTGGAGCAAACTGCTGTTCCAGTATCATCGGCTCCATCTGCTCGGACGTCCTCGGTGCCGACCGGGGACTCTAGAAGCCAACGCTCCCCTGCGGATCTGGGGAGGATAGTCGCACAGACTTGTCGGTGCCGACTCTTCCTCTTGGGGCTTTGGCTCGGGTGAGCTCGGCTCCTACCTCGGGCTCGGAGCCCACGGCATTGGTGCGGGAGGGGATAGCGGTCCCTTTGGGTCTGTCAACTCCTTGATGTTTTTGAAGCCATGAGGCGAGTGTTGTCTCCAAAGACTTCCTCATCACCAGGTTTGGCCTCTTCTTCCCTTAAAGTGCTTTTGTCCACTTCTGCTAACATCGGTCACCCCAGGGTAGAAACCCAGAGTCTCAGGTAGCCCCACTGGGTGCTCCCTGCTCTTCTGAGACTTCCCCAGAAGTCCCTACTGAGGAAGTACCCAGAAAGAGACTGTGCAAGAGGAGGCACTTGGACTCCACACAGGATTCCCTGATATCCGACACCAACGTGGAGGAGTCAGAAGGGTCCCCTCGATCCCCCTCTGAGGACATTTCCTTTGCGGAGATACCTGAGATCCTTAGGCAGATGGGTGATTGGTAGTCCAAAAGCCCTACTGAGGATGAGTCGGTTCTTCTGAAGGCTTTCGGGTCTCAACCTTCCACCTCCTGGTTGTCCCCACCCTACGATGACCTTATGCAATTGGTCTCTCGTAGGGCGTGGGAGTCGCCAGAGTCCATGGAGCCTGTCCCTCGGAGGCCTAATAAATTTATTTCTGCCTATGCCATGGTGGTGGCGGCCACAAAGAAGGAATTGTCGGAAACTTCTGCATCTATCCATCTTCCTAACAGAGAGTCCAGGATCATGGATAGATATGGGAAACGCATGTTCAGTTCAGCGACTTTCACTCTGCGATCACTGAACTATCTGACCCATTTCACCAGACTGCAAAGAGATCTCCTTAAGGAGCTGGGAGATTCTCTTCAGGGTACTGTAGCTGCAGGCGTCTTTGACAAAGTTTCGGCCCAGCTTGCTACCCCTAATTCCACTGTGAACTCGTCCATGCATCTCATATATGCAGCTGATGATTCGAGTAGGGCTACAGGTACAGGGATTGCCCTTTGCAGGCATGCCTGGAAGCGCCTCTGTTCCTTTGCGGAGCCTTTCAAGTCTTCATTCGTAAACACCCCATTTGATGGCTCATCCTTGTTTGGGCCAAAGGTAAAGGAAAACACTGACCAGGTGTGAACAAGAAGGAAAGACGCTGAAGGAAAGTCTGCCATCTGAGTCTGTTTTTCCACCCCTACTCGGCCTTTTCCCAAAGGCGAGGAAAGATGTGGTTCTGGAAAGCCCAAGGAGCCTTTCAGGACACACGTGGAGAACCTCCCTCCAGGGGCAGAGGAGGGGGTAACAATGGAAGATGCCGCCCTCGCGGCGGAGGTGGTCCACAATGTCAGGGTGACAGAGATCACTTCTCTGGCCAATCCTACCAGCGCTCCTGAGAGGAGGCCTGACTGTCCTGCTCTGGAGGCGGTCGGGGGTTCGATTATCTTTGTACCCAGAAGCCTGGCTAGATATCACAAATGACAGATGGGTACAAAGCATCATTTCCAGAGGGTATTTCATACCGTTCTCCGCTCCACCCATTCCCGTCAAGAGAAACCCGGATGTTCCACCAAGTTACAGGGAACAAGCAACCATAGAGGTCCGCAAGTTGCTAGAAAAAGAGTCATCCAACCAGTCCCAGCAGACCAAACAGGATTGGGAACTTACTCAAGATTATTTTTGGTTCCAAAGAAAACAGGGGACTGGAGTCCCATTTTGGACCTCAGGAGACTGAACAAATTTGTAAAAAAAAAAAGTGGTTTCGGATGGTCACGCTTCAGTCCATACTCCCTTTTTTGGGGAAGGACAATTGCATCTGCTCGATCAATCTCAAGATGCGTACTACCACATAAAAATGGCCAGACCATTCAGAGATCATCTGCGTTTCCGGCTGGGAGCCAGTGACTACCAGTTTTGAGCCCTGCCCTTTGGTCTCACTACAGCCCCCAGAGTGTTTACCAGATGTATGGCAGTGGTCACGGCTCACCTGAGGTGTCTAGGATTCCAGGTGTTTCCATACCTAGATGATTGGCTCCTTACCTCTACCACCAGGCATCAACTGATTCAGGCAACAGAATCCACTCTGTCACTCTGCAACCACCTAGGCATTACGGTCAACTTCGAAAAGTGTGCCTTGTCGCCATCACAGCATATCATCTTTATAGGGGCAGTTAGGCACTTCAACCACCGCTCTACGTCTTCCAGTCGAAAGGTTATCAATTCTTTGCCAACACATCACTTCACTGGTGTCAAAGAACAGAATTCCAGCCGCAGAGGTCTTGAAAGTACTAGGTTTGATGGCAGCAGCAATTTTAGCTATTCCATTGGCAAGGATGCATATGCGGATTCTTCAATGGCTCCTGTTCACTCAGTGGTCTTACCAGGAGTTGCCAATGAACCATATGATTCTGATTACAAACTCTTGCAAGAGGGATCTTCAGTGGTGATTGACATCTCTACATGTCACAATAGGATGCCCCTTTGTACTCTCCCCCCCTCCAGTAACCACTGTGACCATGGACGCTTCCCTGATGGGGTGGGGGGGCATTTACAGGAAAAGACTGCCCAAGGTACATGGATGGATCAAGAGTAACATTTGCATATCAATGTCCTAGAGAAGAGAGCGGTACTTCTGGCGTTGCAGTACTTTCAGAACTAGACAGACAACATGTCAGTAGTCTGGTATTTGAACAAACAGGGCGGGACCAAGTCTTTACCCCCTTTGCCGAGAAGCCTTCGGAGTTTGGCAATGGGCTGTGTCATCCCAGCACTTTCTGTTGGCAACGCACATCCTGGGGAGATCCAACGTGATAGCGGACAAAATGAGCAGGGCAATTTTGTTGCCACACGAGTGGTCCCTCAAACAGGAGATTGCGGACAGGATTTTCTGGAAATGGGGCCAGCCTTGCTGTGATCTTTTTGCCAGCCACATCAACAACAAATGCAGAAGCTACTTTACCCTAATACCCCCTCTGGGAAAACCCCTGAGGGATGCACTTGTACACGATTGGCCCCCGGGTCTCCTCTGTGCATTTCCCCCAATTCCACTGATACCCAGATTTTTACAGAAAGCAAAGTCACTGGAAAGGGCTGTCGTTCTTGTAGCCCCTCATTGGCCTCGGCTGATTTGGTTTCCATTTCTTTGCCATCATCTCTTGGAGGATCTGTGGATCCTGAACCCAGTTCCAGACCTTCTAACACACCCGTCAGGGGACCTCCATCCTTCCTTGCAGTCACTGAAGCTAACTGCTTGGCTGCTCCAGTTCCCCGTATAGCCATGCTTCATAATCTTTCAGATGACACAAGTCAAATTTTGTTGGCTTCCCACAAACCTTCCACCAGAAACTTGTATCGTAGTAAGTGGAAAAGATTTTCCATTTGGGCTTTTAACAAAAACCTTTATCCTTACCAAGCTCCCTTGTCATCCATACTAGAATTCTTCACGAAGGAGCGGCAAATGCTACCGTTAAGGTCCACTTAGCAGCTATATCTAATTTTCATCTAGGTATTGATGGACTGAATATTATGCAACACCAGTTATACAAGGCCTTCCTCAAAGCTACCTTTCACATGAGACCTCCAGTGAAGACTCCTTATTCTCCCTGGGGCTTGAATTTCATGCTATCCCGTATTATTCTTTCTCCCTTCGAATCAGCATCATCTTGTGAGCTCAAGTTTCTGTCATGGAAAACAATTTTTCTGGTGGCCATTACTTCTGCCAGCAGTGTGTCAGAGCTTCGGGCATTATCTATCAAGCCTTCCCTGTATGATTTTTCATCCTGATAGAGTATCCCTTAGGACTTAACCCTTCCTTTTTGCCTAAAGTATGTTCTGAGACAAACATCAGTCAAGTTATTCAGTTGCCTGTTTTTTTCCCCAACCATACCAACAAATTAGAATGCATGCTGCACAAACTTTATGTTCACAGATAGCTTAGATATTATCTGGACAGAACAATAGACTTCAGAAAGTCAGACCAGCTTTTTGTTTCATTCTCTGAAGCCAGAAAAGGTAGACCACTGGCCAAAACAACCCTTTCTAAGTGGCTTTTAGATTGTATCACCTACACTTACTCATCTGCTAATAGGTCTTTGTTGCATAAAGTGAAGGCGCATTCAACCAGAGCAGTCTCTACTTCTTTGGCCTTTCAAGCCAAGTTACCTCTTGATAATATCTGTGCTGCAACCACTTAGTCTAAGCCCCACACTTTTATTACTCATTACAAAGTGGGCAAGGCCTCCAGGGACAGGGCTTCTTTTGGTTCTACGGTCCTGAAAAAATGTACTCCCATGAGCCGCCCAGGATTTAGGGTGCTAGGGATGCTACCCATCAGTGAAGAATGAACGGCGAGATTTAACAACTTCACATAAAGAAGTTGTGTACTCATCATAACGTTCCATGTGAGTTGTTTCATCTCGCCTTCATTCTCACATCCCTCCCTCCATCCCCCACCTGGCTGACAGTTGACCTGGAGACTGACTTCATCCTGGTTATTCAGTGTTTCTTCCTGTCTGGGGAGATTAGTCCTCTTACTAGGATATGGTACACGCAGAAAACAAGATCTGAGGTAATTCCAGCAATGCATCATGGGATAAGGGGCTTGGTCTCGAGCTACTGGTAATCTTTGAGCTTTGCTAAACGGCCGTGTCGGAGCCGAAGATTGGCTCCGAACCCATCAGTGAAGAATGAAGGCAAGATGGAACAACTCACATGGAACGTTATGGTGAGTACATAACTTCTGTTTTTCTCCCATAAGCTTGACAATATCTGCAAAGGAGGGGGGGGGTCACCTGAGGGCATTATAAATGGGAGTGGACTTGCTGCATTTCTCAGAGGCAGTTGCTTCTGAACTGTCATAGGATTCACCATATGAAGAATATTATGACCCCCTTCTACCTGCAGGCATGAGCTTGTACATAGAGGTAAACATGTGGTTGACTTGAACTGAAGTCAGGGAACCAGGATCTGGTGATCAATTGTACTTTGTGGGAAAGTGTACTGTTGAGAAAAGCCTGAGCAGGGTCGTGATGTTCCACACCTTTGACTCAGACTACTGCCAGACACCAAACATATGTTTGATGTCCACACACTGAAACATGAACCTGAGTGTAGGATGAGCTCCTGAGCCCTTCTGTTCCACAATCTGGTGGCACACACAGGCCTGAGGACTGGTTTTAAGAGAAGCATCTTCAGTCTAAAGTACCATTGATTTATAAAAAAAATACCAAGTTTTGACTGCTGAAAATGATGCGCCCAAGTTGTAACCAACCAATGATGGTGCTGGATTTTAGATTGGAATATTACTGTAAGAAAAGAAACAGTAATAAGCAACATACTGTCTGGTTAGCACATGAAATTAACCTCCTCCAGTGGTATTCCCAATATACACATCTCTTTAAAATAAGTTTAGTCCCATCCATGGGTTCACTGAAAATTACACATTTATCTACAACCTTGAATCCATGTAGATAAGTCAGTCTTATTAACCTGTCAAAAGACATACAGACAAACAATGGTGTTTGGGGTGTCATTCAAGGTTGAAAGACAGGAAGTAGGTGGTTGTTGGCTGGTTCCCCCCAAGCCATAAACACCATATATCAGTGAAGATGAGTCTGTTATGGTACAACTGGCACAGGATGTTGTGCAACTCTAATTTTAACAAGCTTTTCCTTAATGTAAATGAACCAACAGGATTGAAAGTGTATTAGTGTAACATGGGCATATATGTCAGCACAATCTTGAAAAACAGAGGCACTTTATGGAGCACCAGTTTGGATCTATAGGTAACAGAAGTATACACCTTCCTGTATAGAACACCTGTAGACTGAAGGTCAAAACTAAGAGGAATGCAGGACAGACCTCAAAACACTGGAGTATTTTCAACTCTCAGTCAGTGCAATATACCAGACCAGCTATCAGACTGTAAAATTCATGTGCTTTTAGTAAGGATAATGTGAAGAAAAAACAAAGCCTTGGAACCACGAGTAACCACTGTGATGTATGCTATAATTTATTCTCAAGTAAAACTTTCACAGACAGAATGCTGTTCTTCAGGCATTAGAGACTAACATTTCTACAATGTACTTGAGTAATTGATGCAATCAACAATTAGTTAATAATTCATTAATCAATTAAAAACCCAACTTAAAAATATGCTGTAAACTTCTTTAAAACATGCAACTTCTCCAGATTACCCAGTTTTAGCGCATTAATCTTTCCATAATCTGTCAGTACTGAGGTATTTGAAGATGCTTCTGGCTTCAGTATTATGGTGAATATGACTGATTTTTGTTTAGATTTGACTCTGGAGGAAGCTACATCTGGTGGGGAACAGAGCTGTCCCATATTGGTGAAGACCATATCTAGGGTTGTGTCTTCCCTAGTAGGGGTGCAGACTGTCCCAGACAGTAACATTTATGAAGTCCAGAAATCTCTGTGCTTACATGCTAGGGGTATAAGTCTGCCAGTTGATGGAAGGGTAGTTGAAGTTGCTTAGAAGAATGGTGTTTGACCTAAACCATATAGACTCCATACTAGTTGGGTAGGGGGCATAGAGGAGGGGCTATAGTTTAGCTCTGATATGATACAGGATTTTTTTAATTGTAATTTGGATATGGAGGAGTTCCAGGTCTTTATCCAGTCTCATGAGCCTGGAACTGAGATTTTGTTTTACGAGTAGTGACACTGCCACCCTTAATGGCTTTTTCTAGGCTGAACTTATGGTAGTTGTTGAAACCCTTCACTTATAGGGTGCTGTCAGTGGTCTTGAACCTTATCTCTGTAATGATGCATATATTGATGCATTCCAGGGTAAGCAGTGCTGGTGGGATGTGGCATTTTTTATTGAGACAACTAGCGCTGTGCAGCTATATCTTAATATGGATTCTGTTTTGATAAGTTGAAAGTGTTTGAAGACTGACATTTCCTAAAAAGGTAATATATGGGTGAACAAGATTTTAGCCAATATAGGAAAGCCTTGGAGAGAGAGAGGCCATTTCTGACAAAGCAGTTTGGAGTGTCTACCATCCAACTTACAAGCTGATGTATTGGATCCCCTTGAAGAACACCATAGGTTGTTCGTTTGTAATCTTTTGATCATATTTTGGCATCATTCTCAGTGATGTTAAAATGCCTCAGTCACACATTTTGAGAGCTTCATCATGTCTCACTCCTACATCTTTCACATATTTTATTGGTTTACTTATTTAGTAGGTGGTTAGTAAACATGAGACAATTGCTGCATTGTCTCAGGATGCCCTTTTCAACCAAGCTGACTGCAGAGGCAGTTGGAAAGTGCAAATCCATGGTTTCAGGTACTTAATAACATAGGCTGAAGGGGAGTAGTAGTGCCTGTGAGGTTTGGAGATGATTACTGGAGTTGCTAGATGTCTGCTAGTGTAGATAGTGCTAGTCTCAGCATAGCTACACACAGCTAATATGTACATATCTACAGGGTGGAACAGTTTTAAACAGACAAGAGCCTGTAAAATGGAGCAGCATGCATGTATAGGCAAAAGATGCTGAGGCATTCACCAAGGTGAAATGGGTCCCCTACTGGCCAAGAGGGATTTTCACACTATACAACTGTCTCCTTTTTTTGGCCTGACCTCATATATTTGTGCTAGAGAGAGAATTTCCACAGGTTTTGCAACAGAATTCATAAAATTTCCCTCCTTTCCAAGGCATGCCTTCCCTTCCAGAACTTACATCCATGTCACATTAGCTGTTCATGGTCTAGATCAGCTGTTGTACACTGAAGCTATCAAAAGGTCCTTAAGCTAGAACATAGAAAGGGCTTGTACCCAAGACTTTGTTACATCAGTTAAAGGATGGCTTCTGGAGACCAGTGTTGGACTTCTCCAGTTTATACAAATACATAAAAGTAAAGAACTCCAAAGTGGCTTGCATTGCAGACCCTGTTCCTTGTATTCATAAAGACCATACTGTTAAGGACTCTAGTAAAGTGCTGGCACTAACAACTGTGTTTAGTGTATTCATAAAGGATACACTATTACTAACCTCAGGAAAGTGTTAGCACTACAGACCCTGTTCCCTATATTCATAAAGGGTACACTGTTAATGACCCTATATGACACTTCCAATCCTATTCCCCCCTTTATTCATAAATGATACACTTTTAGTGACCATTGGAAAGTACTGGCACTACGGACATTGCTCCTTATTTTCATAAAGGGTACACTATTAGTGACTCTAATAAAGAGCTGGCACTACTCACCCTGTTCCCTAAATTTGTAAAGGATATACTATTAGTGACCCTGATTGTGAGAGATATCTTCCTTTCGGTCACAAGGGTCATACAGTTAATCTTCTGTGCAGCTGAAAATAGACTTCCAGTTTACCTGTCTGCTGTTTGATCTTTCCACTGTACCAAGAGTATTTGCCAAATGCTTAACCTCTGTGTTTATCTACCAAGCAACAAGGGGAATTCACATATGCAGCTGTTCAGTTGACTGCTTGATTCAAGGTCTTTGAAGAAGGACCCCAAGAGATCAATGCATATCCAATGTACTGCTTTACCAATCTGGAATTCTCCCTGAATATGCAAAAATAATGTTTGTCACTGACTTCTATCAAGACCTACCTAGGGACAGTGTTGGGTACCAGAGAAAGCAAGTGTCACTTGCTGTAGTAACTAGGTTGTTTTCTACATTACTTGATTTGCTCACTTAGTCCAGAATAGACACTTAATATCAAAGGTATTACTAAAAACAGTAGGCTAGATTTATGTCTCAGTAGTAATAGTTACATTAGCCATCCTTCACATGAGGAAAATGTACTGTTACGTATAAAACTATGTAAGTATATACACACGGAAGCAGTGCTCTCTCAAGAAGGAATTAACATGGTGTACTCCAACAAGTCACTGTCAGTCTAGGCCTACCCTCTGCTGTTCTGGGTACCACACAAACCATGACCCATGATGTTTTGGAATGTGTCTAGAGAATTCAGGTGGGCGGACCTGAAAGTAAAGGGGAAAGCTGTCCATCAAATTCACAGACATACAGAGACACGCGTATCAGAGGTGATCCTGCAGATTTTCATATTTCTGATGCATATATGCACAGTGAACATAGTGACTGATACCACCATACCAGATGTGGTATGTCCTTGAACAAGGAAGGGGGGCCCCTTCTTAACTGTTGTGCAGACTGGCCTGAATGGCATGAAAATTGATGTGGGAATGGAGTCTGCCTTTCCAAGCAGCTTACATTTGCTCTGACTAGAATTCCCTGGTCGGCTACTTAAGTGCAGGTCCCTTACTACCTACACAAATTGCAATTGAACAAGAATAGTTTTGAGGGAAAAATGCAAAGATAGAGATGACATACAGATCAGTTTTAGGGCAGTCATCAAGTGAAAAGATTCTGCTGCAAGTACCCTGGTAGAGGAGTATGGGCAATGATTTTTTTTTTCTTTATTCCCATGAACCAAAGCCGCCTTTGCTTTCCCACCAATTCCATTTCTCCCAGGAGTACTGCAGAAAGGGAAGGTGCAGTGGCTGTTCCCAATACCTACCACTATGGCCAAGGTAGCCATTCTGCTGCTACGTGGTATAAAAAAGAAGGCTTTTGCCCTGTCCAATCCATTTTACCCTCACCCAGCACCACAAGGAGAATCCCTAGGGCACCCAGAATTTAAGAGCCTCAAGTTGGTCCACATGTATGATCTCAGACCTAGCACCTTTCATGGATTCCAAAGGTAGTCCACATTCTCTAAGGAGCCAGGAAGCCCAACAGCAAGAACATTTCAGATATTTTGCAGAACTCCTTAAGAAGAAATTATCTTATGCCCCTGTTGAGGTCATTGTGTCAACTGTTGCAGCTTGACTCCCAAAGCCCAACTTCCCACCTATTTGTTGTGCCATTCAGCAGTCAGAATATTAATTTGTTGACACCCATTTTGAGGACCTCCAACAATTAATTGAAATCAGAGACCTGATCATAATTCTTTACAATGTTTAGGCAATTTGCACTTCTGTTATGCTATAGCCCCCTGTGATGATATGGGCAAGTGCCAGCATAGCCAGCTGGTGTTTTATAAAGAATGATATGTCCTTTGAATATCAAACTGATTTATACAAGCTGCTTGTATTACAAATGTATTGGAACTGTATGTCATTTGTATATCAAACTGATTTGTACACATGTTTGTGCTGAAAATGTATTGGTGAGGTTTGCTTGTGTTAAAATGTGCCAACAGTGCACTCTGCTGAAATGAAAAGAAATTACATGTATTAGTGTAACTGAATTAAATCTATATGTTTTAATAGAGGGTACTGGGACAGCAAAGGTTAACTTTAAGAAAAATAAGGGAAATGTAAATGAGCTGTTAAACCATTAAAATGGCACACCACAGTGCTGAATGAGACCAAAGATGCTGGATCTGGGCTTTGTTCATTAGCTCAGTGAAAAGAGGGGATGTCCCAGGTACTGCCACAAACATTTGGATGTGTATTGTGGCCATCTGTGCTAAATTCAGCTTCAAAGGGGAATACTGTGAGAACCTAGAGTCAGGGGTCATTCTGCCAGCCCTCTTGGAAATTATATTTCAGATATTACAGAAAGAAGTCTGAGTACTGGGTATTCTGTTTGGGAAGCCTGACTAGAAAGACCCTCACCCACAGCATATTGTCTTGTGATAGTAAGCAACTTAACTAAGGGATAGTTATTCTTTTAGATTCAGTCAGGAATATAGTGAATTTTAGTTTAGATAATTGTTTTTCTTTGTTTGTCTGAGTCTGTCCATCAAGGTTCTTTTCAATACTTCCTGTGATCTGAACTCTGTGGCTTACTGTAAAAATGTGTTCAATATTTTCATGTTCTTTCACTATGTCTTATTAAATATATTTATTTTTTTATTGTGGCTGGATCTTGTAGAAAGTATCTAACCTTTGAGAGTACTTATTTATTTGGTCACTGTGTGGGCCACTCCAGAAGGCCTAGTTATCTTGGTGAACTGCTGCCATTTGTATTAGTATTCATATTACACAGTATAATTGGACACAGTTTGTTAAGGGACTTAGAGTCGCTGACTGTGGAGTGTCTGGTGGCTGTGATAACTGCCTTATATTCTGGGCAGAAGGGAGTACAGCAGGTAAATATGTGGCAGACCTTCCTGTGTGTGTGTGTGTGTGTGTGTGTGTGTGTGTGTGTGTGTGTGTGTGTGTGTGTGTGTGTGTGTGTGTGTAAAATCAAATCTCTGTGTGTATCAGCTACTTGGGGCAGGGACACGAAGCACTGGGTTTACAGAGAAGGGTGCTGGAGTACTTGGCTTGGACACTCTGCTGAGGACCTAGCAATACAGCTGTACCAGTGGGGAGTCTTATTGGGGACTTGGAGGGAGACCGATATTGAGACATCCAGACCCCGAGCTGAGTGTATTCCCTGTGTGCTCTTAAAATAAATTGTACTTGATGCAGAGAGGTCTGCATCTGGAAATACTGCATGTATCCATTTGTATTCCAAGTGCATGTCCTTCCCCAGAATCAGTGGTGAGGATTCAGGCTCCTTGATTACTGGCCCAGCATGGGGACTACACATATTGGTGGCCATCGCATATTGGTAGCAGTGGTGGGCATCACACACACATTAAAAAAAGATTGTGTGGCAACACAAGGTGTGTTCCAGCTTTGAAAGACGGTTGATTAGCTGTGCACTTTGTTTACTTTCATTACAGTTCTGTGGTGACTAGCATCTGTATGGCAACATGATGTTCTCTTAGATCCGATGCCATTTCCATCCATCACAACCTGTGGGTTATTGGCTACAACTGTGATCCGAAGCCAGAACCTTCAATTCTGGAGCACTCCTTCCTTTACCCATAATTCTCTGGTCTAAATCTCTTTAGATTCCATTTGCTGTCGCTGCCAATTGATCATAGTCTTGAACTCCTTATGATTAGTGACTTTTTATATAATATAACTTCCATGTTGGTCTCCTCTGCCTCCCATAATTTTTCTTGTATTTGTGGGTTCTAGTGTATAAATAGTCATAGGTTAGGTTTTAGGATTGTAGTGACTGTAGTTCTAACTTTTGTCTCATTACCATTTTTTACTACTCCCTTTCACTAACAACAAAAAGCGTCTCTCTCTGATTTTTATTACTGTGTCGATTTTATAATCACTGTTGTGATTGTTTCTGCATTGTTTTTTTTTTCACCCTGTTTTTGTAATGGACAAAGCAACTTTGGCATTTAAAAATGTGTAGCGCATGGGCACAAATTATCCCTCAGCAACCACGTGTGCCTGTTTGGGAGTACAACACCTAGACTTTGAGTGGCAGGCTTGCATCCCTGATGCCAAAACCCTGGCAGATAGGAGGCCCAGAACTGCTGCAGCCCTCGGCAACTTCAGTCTTTCCACCCCCAGCTAAGTAACAGGACAAAAAAAATCTGTGAAGGATAAAGAAAAAGATAAAGACAAGGAAAACAATAAAGTAAAATCTTCTCATGGACAAGGAGTGCAAACACTCCTCCTCTTCGACTGAGGGCCAGCCAGATTCAAAGATTCACTGATCTTCATCTTGTCCTACTTCTACACTGACTTGGGTCATCAGTGCTGCCTCTGCATTGGTGATTTCAGTTCTACATTTTGTTTCTAAAGGCCCTTCTGCTTCCTCAGCTAGGGTTCATTCCTTCTCCTTCCCCATTATCCCTGCAGAGTTTTCTCCAAAACCGTCCCCTTGCCCTACTCTGATCCAAACCTATTCCTTCTGGATCCGAAGCTCAGATCCCTCTGCAGAGATGGTCTCAAAGCCATCTTCTGTGAACGCTTCCAGGTCTGCTAGATCAGTTGGGAGCCTTAAATACTCTGATTTGGAGCAGCTGATGCATTCCTCATTGAAAGGTGGTCCTAGGGATCATTCCCTCTGATGGTGCCATGAGGCCAGAGTTTATGGCGTCATCAGCTCTAGGTTTGACTTTTTATTCACCAGCATCACCAGTGCTGGGATTTTCAGGTCCAGCTGTGCAACTGCCCTCCCCAGTGCTGGTGCCAATAGCATGGCTGCTTCAGACACTAGCACCTTCCTTGATGTTCTCGACTCCGGCCATGTCAGAGCTGAATGCATCTTGGTGCCGAGTGGTCATGGCTGGCACCCCTGAGTTGGGTTTGACTTTTAGCTTTGGAGTCATGCCTGCCCCATGTGCTTTGGCCTTAGACAGCTGCACTTTACTCTCAAAGTCAAAGTCTGACTCTAAGTTCTCACTTCAGTCTTCTAATCCAAAAGGTGCCAGTTCCAGCTGCCCACCTTCAGTGATGCCATTTGATGCCATAGAAAGGACAGATGCTTCAGCAGGTAAGTCTGATCCATCCTGATCACTTCCTCTTCCTGCTGTTTTGGCTACAGATCAGCTGACTCCAGGACAACTCACACCCATGTGCCTTGAGGTCACTCTGTACTTGGGTGCCTCCTCTTATGTATCCCCTTCTGCTTCTCCCCCTGTGGAGGTCTAAAAGAAGAGTAAATGTAACAGGAAGCATTTGGACTCCCCTGAGGCACCCTCACTGAAGATACCTAGATGAAGAGGAAGGATTCCACAAATCCCTCCCCCATGAAGATGTCCCCTTTGGCAACTTACTTGAATTGTTGAAACAACATGACAGGTGGACCACCAAAAGCCCCTTGCCCTGAGGAGTTGGTGTTTCCCCTGGTTTATGACACGGGCTCATCCACATCGTGGATGGTCTACCATCCAGATGCCCTCGTCAATCTGGTATCTCGGAGGGCCTGGTGCAAACTTGGCATGGTTGAGACTACCTCTCAGAAACCTGACAAAGTCCTGGTTCCATGCAAGGTTTGGCCTCATTGGAGCAAATGTCCAGTGGTGGTCACCACTGTGGTTGCTGCTGCCACCAAAAAGGATATGTCAGAGGAGAGTTCTATGGTTCTTCTTGCCTAACAGTGCATCTCGGGCCAGACAGACAGTGACCCTATGCTTCAGACACATTCTCCCTATGTGCACTGAATTATCTAGCCCATTTGTCAAGGCTTCAAAGAGACCTTATTTCGCAAGTGTCAAAGGTGGTTAAATTCGCAGCTGCCTCTGGACTCTCAAAAAACCATGGAGGCTCAACTGTCAAAAATGTAGTTTATTTCCCACATATCCATCGAGGCTTTTGTCTGGTGCTGCTAATGGTACCACCCGCTCTACAGGTACTGGTATTACCGTGCATGCTCCACCTTGCCTGGATGCACGTATGCAACTTGCTGGCTATTTCAAGGTGTCCTTTTCAAGCCCCTCCCCACTTTTCTTTTTGATGGATCCTTGCTTTTTTTGGCCCATAGATCAAAGAGACTCTGGCTTGGAGTGAACAAGACAGAAAGATGCTGTCTGCCACTGGACTTTGCTTCTTCACCACTCAGTGAACCAGAAGGAAGGGAAGTGTCTCATTTTTTTCATAAATCACAGCTGCCTTTCCGTGATGCCCCTAGTGACAATTTCCCTTGAGGTGGGTGTGGGGGTAACATTAATGAAAACTTCAAAAGGGGCAACAACAGTGTCCAGAACTAGGGTTCCCATGGTTCATTCTCCAGGAAGCCCTTCCTGTGCCCCTGAAGGGTTGCCTGACTGCCGCACTCTGGAGGGAGTTTGGGAGCCCTTTACTGTCCGCACAAAGCTTGGGAGGCCATCATGTCAGATGGTTGGATGTTGAGAATCATATCCAGAGGTTATACCATTCCCTTTCTATTCACTGTAAAGACTACTTCAAAGTCCCTTACTAACATGTCTCCCATCAGTGAAGGGGAAGCAGTAGTGGAATTGCAGAAACTGCTGCTCAACCAAGTCATCCGAGATCTCCCACCAGACCAGAGAGGATATGGGGTCTATTCAAGATTCTTTTTAGTATCTAAGAAAAAAAAAAAAAACAAGGACCTCAGACCCGTTTTGGATCACAGTAAGTTAAACCAATATTTCAAACAGACCTGGTTCTGAATTGTTATGAGTGCCGTCCATTCAGACCAGGTTCTGAATGGTCATGAGTGCCGTCCATTCTACCTCTTCTGAGAAAAGATTACTGTGCTCAAAATATCTTAAGGCTGTCCACTGTTGCATAAAGATAGCAAGGCATTTGAAGACAGCCCTGTGCTGTCAGCTGAGAGCCAGTCATAATTAGTTTTGAGCACTGGCCTTTGGTCTCACCACAGCTCTCTGGGTGTTCAAATATATAGCAGTGGTAGCAGCCTGGTTCAGGTTCCACGTCTTTCTGTACCTGGAAACCTGGGTCCTGAGGGCTTCAAGGAGGGTGTCCCTAATCAAAGCAAGAGACTGCTCCAGCTGCGTCTGTCCTGAGGCACAACAGTGAACTATGACACGTCCAATCTGGAGTTGGTTAAGATATTGGAATTTGTCAGTTGTCATATAGATATGGTCAATCAAACTGCAAAACTGCCACCTTTCAGGTTATATTCTCTTCAAATTCAATCTTAGATTCTGTTGCCTTAGAAACCTCCTGCTTCCTCAGTTCTACATCTCCTCAAACAAGAGGCTTATTTTAGCTGCGTAGTGTCAATACTATCAAGCCACTGTGACCATTGACATTTCCCTTCTAACGTTGGGGGGGGGGGCACTTTGAGAGGAAAACTGTCCAAAGTGCATTGTCTCAAACAGAGGCCAATCTCCACATCAATTTTTTGGAGATGAGAGCAGTCTTCCTAGTGTTGCAGGCCTTCCAGGACCACCTTCTCAAGGGTATGATTGCCATTCAGGCCAACAATATAGCAGTAATATGGTATTTAAACAAACAAGGAGGAACCAGTTCAAATCTGCTGTGTCGAGAGGCCATCAGAGTTTGGCAGTAGTTTCTGATTGCATTGCATATCCCAGAGGAGCCAAATATTTTGGTGGACAGTCTGAATCATGAGTGGTCTCTAAATCTGGCGATAGTTCAAATTTTCAGCCACTAGGGCCATCCCTGCTGCAATCTATTTACTTCCCTTTCCAACACTAAATGCAGCAGTTTCTTCATCCTGACCCCACTAGAGGGACAGTCATCAAGGGACACTTATCTGCATGCCAGGCTTTCAGATCTCCTTTACACCTATAACCCCATTTTTCAGAAGGCAGCTCATTGCAGAGCAATGGTGAACCTCATTCCCCCTTTCTGGCTGAGTTATGTTTGATTCCTCTTTCTTTGGCCTCAGGTGTTTCACTCTCCCTGGGTGCTGGACAACATCCTGGGTCTGATATTTCATCCTTCGGGCCTACCTAACCCAAATTTTCACTCCTTTCAATTAATTGCTTGTTTCCTTCAGTTCCATTGATGGCTAGAGACCCCAGGCTTCCCAACAAGGTTATTTATATTCTTTCCTCTTCCCAGAAGCTTTCCATTAGGAAGTTCTAAGCAAGCCATCAAATAGAAAAAGTTTTCCTTTGGGCTTCTGCCAGGGGTATAGATCCCTTTCCCTTTTTCTGCCCCTGTGGATGCTATTCTGGAATTTTTGGCCGATCTATTTAATTCCAGGCTCATTTATTCTGCTATTAAGGGTCAGTTGGCCGCCATCTTCAACTTTCACATTAGCATGGATAATTCTCCAGTGGCAGCTCTAAAACTTTCTAAGGCTTTCTTAAGAGGTACCTTTTGCTTCTGCCTCCTGTTCATGATCAGGTTCTTCCATAGGATTTAAACCCGCTGTTTTAAGTTCTTAACTCACCACTTTTCAAGCCAGCAGCCGCAGTTGCTGTAAAGCTGTTATCTTGGAAACCCTCTTCTTGGTGACCACTGCATCTGCAAGGAAGGTGTCTAAACTTCAAGACCTATCTTCCATTCCTCTGTATATGGTTTTCCACAAGGATAGAGTCACCTTAAGAAGAAATCCTTCCATGTTAAGTTGTCTATCTCGCCTTCATTCTTGCTGGTTGGGTTCGGAGACGATCCTCGGCCATCTTCTAAAGCTCGGGAGCTATTCACTGGCTCGAGGCCTCCCCATATCCCACAATGCCTGGCGCTAGATCCCCAGATCTCATTTGCCGCTTCTGCTATGAGGTTGCTTTTGCTGGCTCAGGTCGTATTTTTCGTCTTTTGATAGGTTTTATATAAACATTTTCATATAAATAGTTAGTGTTTAATTTTTATTATAGTAGTGTTAGTACTTATTGTCTCTGTGTACTTTTAGATCTATCCCATCCCCTTAGAAAACTCGTTTTTACTGTTAGAGAGTTTTCACCTCCCGACTCTCTTTTTCTCTCTTCAAGGTAGCCATTTTTAGTTAGAGGCTAACCCTTGTTCTCTAAATACCTTTTTGTAGTGTTTTCAGGTAGAAATAGTTGTAGTACTTTACTATTTTCTACTAGATATATATATATATATATATATATATATATATATATATATATATATATATATATATATATATATATATATATTCTAGTTATAGTGTGTGTGTGCATTGTTAAGGTGTGGTAACTGGGTTTTTTTTGTGTGTACGGGTTTCTTTATACTTGTTACCTACTGTTGTACTGTTGACCTTTTTTTCCTGGGATATTTCCTTTTTACAGGATGTCCAAAGATACGAAGGTATCGGGATTCAAGAAGTGTGACTCATGCTGTCAAACGATGTCTCTGACAGATGGCCACACTTCTTGTGTCTACTGCTTGGGCGCCCTACACCTGCAGGACTCTTGTTCGGTGTGCCACGCCTTTAGTCCAAGAGTCCTGCAGGAGCGTAGGAATAAGTTAATCCTTAGAGGATTACTAAAACCTGAAGGGTCACCTGCTAAGATTCAGCCAGGGAAACTCTCCAAGCCATCGAAGCCGTCGTCGTCTGGTGTGGCATCTGCTTCGACTTCGGTTCTGGAACCGAAGTACCTGCTTCTCAGTCGGCTCCGATCCTGGTGTCAGAACCTTCATGGAGCCGAAAGCATTCTAGGTCCCCATCCCTAGAGTCGATTCGCTCAGCTCCGGGGTCGCCTCTGTTACAGTCGGAGCAAAGTCACCGGTCTCACTCTTCTCGGTCTTCAAGGCTGTCTGACCATGACTTGGAGAGAGTGGTGAGCAGACTTCTGAAATCGCAGGCCCTGGCTAAAATGCTATCCAGCCCCCCTCATTAGGGTTCGGCTCTGCCCGTTTCTACAGTAGTTTCTCCTTTGACTCACCCCTTGAGTTCAGAGCCGGAGCTGGTTGGGGTTCGGATCGTGGAACTGTCGGCGCCGATACCTACCCTTTCAGTTCCATCGGCTCCGATCACTTCCATGGTGCCGTCCTTGGAGGGATCTGGGCGCCGAGACTCCTTCGTCTGTTCTGAGGGGGCAAGTGGCATCAGACCCTTGTCCGACCCCATTTTCCCTCTCGGAGCTTCAGCGCAGGTGAGCTCGGCTCCTACATCAGCCTCGGAGCCATCCCTCTCGGTGCCGGGGGGGGGGGTTCCGGTCTCTTCAGAGCCTGAGCCGCCTTCTCTGCAGGGAAGGGGTGCCTTCGAGGTCATGAGGAGTGTGCTGGCCCCTCAGTCAGCCCCACGGTCAGCCTCTTCGGCTCCTCCCCCCATGGTGCCTGTCTCTGCCCCTCCTCCAGACCCCAAGCGAGGAGAACAAGCACTCCAGGTCACCCCAGTGAGCGTGTCTTCCTCTTCCGACTCCTCCCCTGATCATTCAGAGGAGCCCCCTCGAAAGAGAAAATGTAAGAGGAAGCATGTTGACTCCCCTGAGTCTGTCACTTCGGACACTGACTTAGAGGATTCGGAAGGGTTCCCGAGGTCCCTCTCTGAAGATGTCTCCTTCTCAGACATCCTTGAGATGCTTAGGCAGAGGGGGAACTGGACTACCCTTAACCCTTCTGAGGATGAGTCAGTATACCTGGACACGTTTGGTACTCGCCCCTCCACCTCCTGGGTGTCTCTGCCTTTTGATCCACTGATGGCAGTGGTGGATCGAAAGGCGTGGTCAGCCCCAGACACAGTGGAACCAACTCCCCGAAGGCCCACGAAATTCATCACAGCACCACAAGACAAGCAATTTTTGACAAAGGGTGTCCCTGTTGATGCTGTGGTGGTAGCAGCGGCCACGAAAAGGGAGCTGGCTGAGACGTCTTCTTCTGTCCATCCACCTAATAAGGAGTCTAGGACGATGGACAGATACGGGAAGCAGATGTTTTCCTCAGCGACCCTTTCCATGTGGTCGCTGAACTATTTGTGCCATTTTACCTGCCTTCAAAGGGATCTCCTTAAGGAGCTAGGAGATACCCTTCAAGATCCATCAGCTGCGGGGGCCCAGGATAAGATTACCTCCCAGCTGGCGACTCTTAATTCGATAGTGAACTCCTCCATGCGGCTCATTTCTTATGCCGGCCGATGGGGCGAGTAGAGTCACAGGCACAGGTGTGGCCTTGAGAAGGCATGCTTGGATGTGGTTATGTAACTTTGCGGACCCCTTTAAGGCGTCTTTCACCAATACCCCTTTTGATGGTTCTGCTCTTTTTGGACCACAGGTGAAGGATACCCTTACCAGGTGTGAGCAGGAAGGCAAGACTCTCTCTGCTGTGGGAGTCCGTTTTTCCACTCCTTCTAGACCATACCCCAAAGGTCAGAAAAGTGGGAAAATGTGATTCCGGAAACCCCAGGGAGCTGTGCCTGACACACGTGGTGAGTTTCCCTCCAGGGGCAGAGGAGGGAACAACAATAGATGCCGCCCTCGAGGCAGAGGGGGCCCACAAAATCAGGGCAGCAGAGATTCCTTCTCTGACAAGCCCTTCCAGCATCCCTGAGGGGCTGCCCGCCTTCAGAGGCAGTCAGGGGAAGATTATCTCTATACCCAAAAGCCTGGCAAGACATAACTCAAGACAGATGGGTACAGTCTATCATATCTGGAGGTTACAGAATTCCCTTTGTTCATACCCCCTTAAGGTCAAGCAAATCCCTTCCAGATGTTCCACCCAGTCTAAGGGAACAAGCAGTGCAAGAGATCTCAAAACTGCTACAAAAAAGAGCCATCCAACGAGTCCCAGCAGACCAGCAAGGATCCGGAATTTACTTAAGGTTCTTTTTGGTACCAAAAAAGACAGGGGACTGGAGACCCATTTTGGATCTCAGCAGACTAAACAGGTCTGTACAAAGAACGAAGTTCCGGATTGTCACGCTTCAGTCCATTCTACCCTTTTTGGGTCAGGACAATTGGATGTGCTCCATAGATCTTCAAGATGCGTACTACCATATCAAAATGGACAGGCGCTCCAGAAGATTCCTTCGCTTCCGGCTGGGAGCCAGTCATTATCATTTCCGAGCTCTGCCCTTTGGTCTCACCACAGCCCCCAGGGTGTTCACCAAATGTATGGCAGTAGTTACCTCTCACCTGAGACGGCAAGGATTCCAGGTGTTTCCCTATCTAGACGACTGGCTCCTTACTGCTACCACCAGACATCAGCTGCTACGAGCCAGGAACTACACCATCCAACTTGCTCCAAGCTAGGTATCACAATAAATTTCGAAAAGTCTGCATTGTCGCCTTGTCAGTCTATAACCTTTATAGGCGCAAGTTTAAGTACAAAAGACATATCAGAGAGACTTCCGTTACACAGAGTATTAGATATTCACCGACATGTACAGGTGTTATTAGGATGCAAGAAAATTTAGGCCAGATTCGTCCTAAAGACATTGGGCCTCATGGCAGCAGCGATCATACTAGTCCCCCTGGCTCGTTTTCATATGAGGATTCTTCAGTGGTTGCTTTTCACCCAATGGTCATTTCTACAACTTCCAATGTCTCACATGATTATGATTACACAGACATGCAGAGACCAGCTTGCTTGGTGGATGGTTTCCCCGTCAGTACCCCAAGGCAGACCATTTGTTCTTCCCCCACCAGTAGCCACGGATGCCTCCCTGATCGGGTGGGGGGGGCACTTTCAGGGCAGAACAGTCCAAGGCACCTGGCAACCCCACTAGTACCATCTGCCTATCAATGTCTTGGAGATGAGAGCTGTGCTTTTAGCGTTGCAAACTCTTCAGAACTCTCTTCCCACCGGGACCATTGCAGTTCAGACAGACAATATGTCGGTAGTGTGGTACATCAACAAGCAGGGTGGAACCAAGTCCTACCCCCTATGTCGAGAAGCACTCGGACTCTGGCAATGGGCAATCTCTTCCCAGCGGTTTTTGATAGCAACGCACATCCCTGGGAAGTCCAACGTTATAGCGGACAGGCTGAGCAGAGCAATTTTCATGCCGCACGAGTGGTCTCTCAATCAGACAGTGGCGGACCAAATCTTCCGCAAATAGGGTCAGCCTTGCTGCGACCTTTTCGCCACCCCCTTCAACAGCAAGTGCAACAGTTTCTTTTCTCTCCTCCCTCTTCCCGGATACCCTCTCCGAGACTCTCTCATCCACGATTGGGCTCGGGGACTTCTTTATGCATTCCTTCCATTTCCCCTGATTCCCAAACGAATACAGAAAGCTACCGTGCTGGGATGCAAGATGATTCTCATTGCCCACCTACTGGCCTCGACAAATTTGGTTTCCGTTCCTGCATCATCACCTCTTGGAGCAGCCGTGGACCCAGTACCAGACCTCCTGATCCATCAGTCGGGCGGGCTGCACCAATCCCTTCAGTCTCTCAACCTCACTGCTTGTTTGCTCCACTTCCCTTAGCCAGGCTTCTGAACATTTCCCGATCAGTGCGTGAAATCATATTATCTTCGCATAAATCTACCACCAGAAAAACTTATGCTAGTAAGTGGAAATGTTTCTCTTGCTGGGCAGAGTCTAAAAATATAGATCCCTTTTCAGCCCCTGTCCACCACGTTTTAGATTTCTTATCAGAACTTTTTCAGGTTGGGTCCTCTTCTGCCACCATTAGAGTTCAGTTAGCTGCAATTTCAAATTTTCATACAGGCCTATCTGAAACTAGTATTATGTCCCATAAGCTTTGCAAAGCTTTTCTTAAAGGGACTACTTTGCTCAGGCCCCCAGTAAGAGATCCCCCCGCCTCCGTGGAATCTTAATTTGAGCTTCCCTAATATTGCCCCCCCCCTTTGAACCCGCAGCTTCATGTTCTTTGAAGTTTCTTTCTTCGAAAACCCTCTTTCTTGTGGCAATTACCTCAACTAGAAGAGTTTCTGAACTCCAGGCCCTTTGTGTTCGCCCTCCTTATTTAGTTTTCCATAATGACAGAGTTTCGCTAAGGACTAATCCCTCCTTCCTTCCTAAGGTACCTTCTGAGACTAATCTGAATCAGTCCATTGATCTTCCGGTCTTCTTCCCAAATTATTCCAACAAAGCTGAACATAAATTACATCAGTTGGATGTTCATAGACAATTACATTTCTACTTGCATAGGACTAAACAAATTAGAAAATCAGATCACCTCTTCCTGTCCTATGCTGAAGGTAAACAAGGTCTACCAGTGTCTAAAGTAACTGTCTAGGTGGTTGACTTCTATTATTGCTCTGATTTATCAATTGAGGAACAAACAGCTCCCTGCTAAACCAAAAGGCCACTCTACTAGGGCTTTAGCCACTTCTGTAGCTTTTCAGGCAAGATTACCAATGGAAGCCATTTGTGCGGAAGCTACATGGGTCACTCCCCATACATTCATTTCTCATTATAAGCTGGATGTGGCCTCTAGGAGCAGAGCTGATTTTGGTTCCACTGTGCTGAAGAGTCTGTTCCGATGAGCCACCCAGGACTGAGGTGCTAGGGGCGCTGTCCCAACCAGCAAGAATGAAGGCGAGGTAGACAACTTAACATTAAGAAGTTATGTACCTACCATAACGTTCCATGTTAGTTGTCTTCTTCTCACCTTCTTTCTTGCGTCCCACCCTCCATCCCCCTATCCTAATAGACCGAGAAGAGTTGCCCTCTGAGTTCCATTTAGCTGGCTGGGTCTTATCTGGTTTGTTCCCTCAACCGTTTAGCTCTGTAGCTAAACATATGCTGTTAGGACAGGTGTCCTTATCTTTTGTCTGTAGTTAGGTCTACCAAACGAGATCTGGGGATCTAGCGCCAGGCATTGTGGGATATGGGGAGGCCTCAAGCCATTAAATAGCTCTCGAGCTTTAGAAGATGGCCGAGTCGGAGCCGAGGATCGGCTTCGAACCCAACCAGCAAGAAAGAAGGCAAGAAGAAGACAACTAACATGGAACGTTATGGTAGGTACATAACTTCTTATTTTTGCCTATTTTCTTTCCAATTTTCAGTAACAAAGGAGTGTATTTACTTGTTTGAATGTTCGCTGCCAAATGAGATTCTGTTTGGACAGAACCAAAAAATTTCAGAAAATCTAACCAGCTTTTTGTTTTCCTTTCCAAGTCACATTTGGGTAAGCCGAAAGTCATCCTATCCAGATGTCTCTCCCGATTTCAATCTCTTTCACATAACTCCTTGAAGGGGTTTCTTTGCCTTATAAACCTAGGGCTCATTCCACTAGAGCAGGGACTACTTCAGTCGCCTTTTTCACACAGGCATATATTGATGGCATTTGTGCATTAGCTACATGGTCTAACACTTGTATCTTTGTTCCCATTACAAATTGGGCATTCAGTTTTGGTCTTTGTCCTCCTGTAGCTCCACCATATTGCAGAATGTTCTCTCTCTTAGGACCACAGTTGGGAGTTTCTGGCTGGGGATTCTGTCCCACAGGTTGAGATGGATGGAAAAAAACATCAGGTATGAAAGTTATGTACTTAAAGTAGCGATAGATCTATGTTGCCTTCTTCCATTCTCTTCAACCATCTATCCCTCTGTGACATTCCAATTTGTCACTGTTGGTTGTTGCTCTCCTGGCTGGCTATCCAAAAGATCTATGTGAGAAGGCCCTCTTGATTCCTTTTTTTCTCCTTACCATATCTCTGGATAAGATTGTTTTAAGGGCAATGATTAGGCAAATTTGAGCCGAAGAGATTCAGTTAGAGTGGGGAATTATGGTAGAGGAGGAGGAGTTCCAGGACTGAAGGTTCCAAAGGTGCTGGCCTTGGATTGGATCTTTTGTCATACTGAAGCTTTAAGTAGTGGTTAACAGCTACAGTAGAAGAGCATTGGAAAGCTGTTAAATGCTTCATTTATACTTTTTTAAAATTTTTGAATGTGTTTAATAGTTTCCCATCACTTTTCTGTGGTGGTATTTCTGCATGGCAGCAGTACGTGTGCTGCTGTTTTAAAAAATGTAAAGTGCTTAACATTACTATACTTTTCCCACTCCAATTTTTTTGGTACATGGGAGCTCCGTGCCCTCCAAATAATTATGATTAGGCCTCACTGTTCATAATCCAGTGTATTATGTATTTTCATTTTCAACATGTATGCCAAGCTTCACTGTTGAGGTGAATTTCTTGGCATCGATGTTTCGAATGTGTGAAAATCTGATTGACTGGAGAACCCAGTCATGGTCTTCTATATTATTGTGAATCGTTACTTGTGAACCTGCGTGCCTCACAGCAAGAGGTTCTCCGGTTCAATCCTGGGCTGGGGTGCCTTCTGTGCGGAGTCTGCATGTCCTCCCTGTGGTCGCGTGGGTTTCCTCCGGGTGCTCCGGTTTCCTCCCACATCCCAAAGACATGCTGCAGGTGGATTGGACACTCTAAATTGGCCCTAGGTGTGCGTGTGAGTGTGCCTTCTGTGGAAGGTTGGGCGCCGGGCTGGCAACTCGACACCGTAAAACTCCACTGCCATTCAATGTGCGGACAAGGTGATCCGCTGTGGCGACCCCTAACCGGGAAAAAGCCGAAAGAAGAAGAAGAAGTTACTTGTGAACCTGCGTATAATAAGTTTATTTTTCCCATCTTTCAGAGCACTCCCTGTGTGCCTAAATTGAAGGGGGTATGTTGATTAGGGTATTGCTAAAAGTTATGTTGGGGGTATATTGATGAATCTGATTTGGTTAAGGTTACGTTTGAATAGGGTTAGAGATGTACTGGACTCTGCTTCACATGGATGGGGGAGCCTATACCAGAGCACTGGGATCCTCTGAGAGACACATTTGTCTCACCAGCATGTTCTACTTATGCCGCAAGCAAAGTTTAAATCCCTGGATCTAGTATATCAGGTGCTATTAATTTTGAAGATGTGCAAAAGCTCAATCAGGGCTAGATCTAAGGATACTTTTTGTGCTAAGCACAGATAGCCTGTCAACAAGTTGTAGGAAATAGACAGGGCTGGAGATCTGCATAAGATGATGTGTTACTATCCTGGATTCTCTTGGTGAGGAGCCTCTGTGGGCATTCCAGCTGTTGCATATTCCTAGTCAGGAACATACCGAATGGGGCAGCATTGATCTTGAATCGAACTTTCCATCTACTCACCTTCTGTCCAAAGCCATAAAATTAAGGGGAGGGAATCCTGCATCTGATGGATGTGCTCAGGCAGTTCAGGTATTAACACTGACAAGATTAGAAAATTTAAACAAACTGAGTCAGTTTCGTCTCATTTATTTCACAAAAAAGGTTACTGCAAACACAAACCAAGTAAGAAAACAAAACAAAAAATGAGTGCCCCAGTAATAAATAAAAAAAATAAAAAACACAAAATACATTTATATTACAGATTTTAACACCTTATTAAGGTATTTAGAATTTTATTTGCTGCAAACTACAACACTTTTATATTTTTATTAGGATGGAAAGAAAGGGATATGTAGAATGTGTTGTATCCCTTTAAATGGGGCTGCCTTTGGCATCACATGACTGGTTAGGACCTGAAATAAAAACAGGTAAGTGAATTGATTTAAACTATCTTTGAAAAAGTCTCCGAAGAAGAGACAAAAGGACTAGGATTTAAAGTTTTTTTTGGTTACTGACGCTTTGGTTTTACAAGAATTGCTTTGGACTTAAACAGCACTACAGGTATTTTTCACCTGCTTTTAAAAGAACTGCTCTGGTGTTTTTAAGAAACAGTAACACTGACTACTCTGGATTACTAACTTTCTTGGACTTTCTTGGACTTAAAAGCAACATCACTGATCAACAGAGCCTTGTTTTATGATATATTTTTACTCGTTAGAATAAATTGATGGAGAACATAGCAAAGCTTGGGGCACTCATTTTTTTATTTTTTTTGTTTTCTTACTTGGTTTGTGTCTCATTTATGCCAGGAAAGCAAGGAAGACCGGCATCTAATCAAACCTTATCTAAACTGATGACAGATTACATTCCCCTCCATTATATCTGCCAGGATAAACCACAGTAAGGATAGGTAAGAGTGCATAGGTTCATAGGTTCATACTAGGCTATCTGCCCAAGGGCATTTATAAGCCTAGCCCATAGTTATGTGGCTTTCGCCACCCCTTTAGTTTGAATAAAAACTATGCCTATCATTTTTCTGTGCCTCTGTCAAGCAGTGACACTGAAGTAATCCCAGGGGTATATCTGCGATCTCCCATCCATTGGTCAAGATTCCTCTTGAACAAGGCCAGCGAGGTGCTCTGCCTCACATGTACCGGGATTTTGTTCCACAGCATAGGGAGTCTCTGGGTGATGAATCTGTCCCTCCAGCACGTTCTATTTATAACCGTGTCAAGGTTTAAGTCTCCCCCCTTGTGGTTCTGAGGGATCTAGATTTTTTGAGGTGAAGCATATTCATCAAATCTGGGTTTGACATGGCCTTGTATGTCAGGCACAGGTCACCTCTGAGCAAGCGGTATGAGACTGAATAAAGCTGGAGTTCTTTCAGTCGGGCAGCATAAGACATATTTTTGAGACCCTTTATCCTTTTGGTGAGGAACTTTTGGGGCCTTTCAAGCTGCATCAGGTGTCTGGTCAGATACATTCGAGCGGGCATTGTACTCAATCATAGGTCTAATGAGTGATGAGTACAGGGGACGATGACCTCCCTTGATCTAGATGTGAATCCCTTCATGATCAGGTGGGCGATATAGAAGGTTTTCCTAACTACTTTAGCAACATGAGTGTCAAGCGAAAGACTACTGTCAACTTGGGTCCCCAGATCCCTGATGACTTTTCTGTGCTCAGTGGATTGTCACCTATATGGTAGCTAGGGGTAACCTTGTTTTTCCCGAAGGGTATGACTATGCATTTTTGGCGTTTAACTTCAGGCCATGGCTCTGGCACCAGTTATCCGTTTCTGTGAGGCCCTTCTGGAGGATATCTGTGTCAGATGTGTTTTCGACTATGGCCCAGTTTGCAGTCATCTGCAAACTTTGTCAGCCATAACCCTCCTGTGTTTGCTTGTACTTCAGAAAAGTAGATGCCGAACAAGAGTGGACCCAGGACTGAGCCCTGTGGGACACCACTTGTGACAGGCTTTGAGTCTGACATGGCTCCAGCAACTCTGACCCTGTGGGTTCTGTCGCTTAGCCAGTTTGCAACCCATCTTGTGATGTATGGGTTTACATTCAAGCTGATGAGTTTTTCGATGATACCTGAGTGGGGTATTGTGTCGAAGGCCTTTGCCAGGTCGAGGTAGGCTGTATGGACTGCCTTTCCCTCATCAATGGCCTTGGTGACTGTCTCGAAAAAGTCAACCAAGTTTAAGAGGCAGGATCTGCCTTTGACAAAGCCAAACTGGGTTGGATCCAAAGTCTGCAAGTTCCCTATGTCTTTATTTATGAGTTCCATTATGATCCTCTCCATGGCTTTGCAGATGAGGCTTGTCAAGCTAATGGGGCGGTAATTTCCAGGGTCTGTGGAGTTGCAAGTACCGCAATTTTCTTTAAAAATGTATCAGCCTAGAATTTCTGTGGGATAGCACCCTGTACCAACAGTCACAGGTATTACAAACACTACCCGTTAGACACACATTCCAGAACCAGCACAGTATTTGCCACTGCATTTCTGCAAGGTGTACTGTAACTTCTTCCCTAGTCTGAGATCAAACCTACCCTTTGGTTGCAAAATGGTTTAGCTCACTCGAGCTTATAACGCCTTTTTTGCATAGTTTCACACCCATACCTCCTTATGTACAACACATTTCACTGCAGCAGTGATCTTTATTCTTAACAGAGTTTATATATGTGAGCACCACAGCAGATGTTCAGATATCACTTCTGCTGCCTTTCTCTGTCTGCTCCTCCTCCATTTTACTTGCTGCTTTTGAGACTGGTTACAGGTGTTTTCACCCAGCAGGTCTTCCCTTCAAAGGGTACCTAAGATAATCTTGTCAGGCCCCATCTAAAGCAATTGACCTTTTCTATACCTTGCATTCTTTTCCCAGCGATTATAGGTACACTTGTTAGTGTTTTATTCCAAAATAAACTGCAAAGAATAATACAAGCTTTTTTTTTTAATGACCAAACACAGTACTGATATCCTTGGTATGCAAGGAGGTGAGTTCTGCTATCAAGACTTCCACAGTAACACTAGTTTGTCCAGAAGGAGAGAATATCAACCTGCAGCTAATTCCTATCATTCTCATACCACGTCTCCTGTGCACTTCCTGCATCCTTACCAAACTTAAGTCAAATCAAATATCCAAACTAAAACAGCGTTTAAATTTGAAGCCAGTCATCCCCATAAAACCTGCTGCTTCCTTCATGTTCTCACCATGACAAATACCATCACTAAGCTAACTTTTACAGTAGTATACAATAGCAGGAAATGTATGATCACACTTTCTAATTCTTGTCTATATACAGAAGTCACAAAAGTCATATGGAGACTCCTTGTATTCTAACTTTATTACCAAAGTCTGGATTACCATGTCATATTCTTTAATGCCACACTACCTTCAAGAATTGCTACATCTAAACAGTAAATGGTTCTGCCCATGCACCTGTTTATCTGGATAATTCAGCAAAATTTTATCCTTAGCAGTATTCCATGTGAACACAGTATATGAAATCTGTAACTGTCTTGGATGTTATAATCTATCCTTGTCCTCTATCCCACATAACCATCCTCTTAAAAATACAAACTCCTGTAGAGACCTCAGAATATCTCTATCCACACCCTTACCCCCTCTCATTCTCCTCCTAAACATATAAACAATGTTCATTATTGGATCACTGTTTCGGTAGCCTAAATGTTATAGGATGTATCATGCCAAGGCCAGCTTCTAAACTATAGAGAACATTCTATGCACCCATACAACTGTTGAGGACAAGCCAGTATATAAACTTGTGTACATGATTTAAATTTCAAAACTTTCTTGCTGCTGAAACAACCACCAAGTCTTTCTCTCTCTGTGCTACAACTTCGTAGGCTTGGTGGTCGGCTAGTTTATTGCAAAATGGACAGATAAATAACCCTGTTAGGGGCTACCTCCCATTTTTGTATGAAAAGTGTGTCTGTTTTCTAAGAATTTGTGTGTAAGAGATAGTGGAAGTGTTCATGTCGTCAGATACCCTTCAAAGATCACCATATGTCTTGCCTTGTTTGTTTAGGGCAAGAACACAACACTCAGTCTTATTCAGTTTATTCATGTTTACTCCTAAAAGCCTAAGCATAGTATCCTTTTATTACATTTAAAGAACCAATCAAATGCTGTTACTGGTAGAGTTATGGACCACATTTCTGTCTCCGCTCCAAGAAGGGAAAAGGAAGCATTTTTCACACACATTTTTAATACTGTGTATTGCTGTTTTGTTTTTCTGTTAAATGTATACCTTGTGCATATTTTGTGTTATAGTATTGTTAGCAGTGTTTTTTAAAGCACCCAGATAAAGTTGTAGTAAATGGAATATATGGAGTACTGTATTTCAACATTATCATATATTCTGTTTTTTCAGTGTCATGTACTCCTTCACTTCAGCGATGATCTCTTTCTTCATATCTCTAGTCTCTCTCAATCATACAGGACTGTTTTTCTTTTTCCTTATGAGAATTTCTAGGCTGTATACACACATCAGTACTGGCCAGTCTCCATATCTCTAGCTCAATAAGTGAAAAGTTACTGAGGGCTGCTATCCTCATGCGATATTTTGTGTGTTGTATTTGACAGACATGCTGCCATCATCCAATGTTTTACTTTATGTAGTGCATTTGGCAGATGGATTACCTTACCTTAGGGTAGCAGGTTGGGTTACACCTTTTATTAATTAGACTTTTACTTGGCTCTGTGAATGATTCAGATGACCACTCTTAAAACTGTGGTTATATGTGAAAATGTGTTATGAAGCTGTCAGTTTCCATTTCTGTAAGGTTGCATCAGGAAGGAACACCTTATAAACTCACTGTGATCTAACTGTATCAATTAAGACACTTAGCATTGTTTTGTTCTTTCAGAATATTTTGTATGTAATGCTGGTGAAAGCAAGATTTGCAGGAAACTTCTTGACATCTTCCAGAAAGACAGTAGATTACAATGCTGAATTAATAAGAAATTGTGAAATTGTACTTGTTGTACAATATTTGCATTCTCTGGACATGTGGGAGTAAGTATTTGGTGTGTGATGTTTGGTGAGTCTGATTAGAGACTAGCATTTAAAAGTATAATATTACATCCATAAATATGGCTGCAAGGCTTGAGGCCAGGATTAATTATTTGCAGATCCGATTATGCATGGCACACTATATGGTTAATTTTCTATTCCAGGTTTGACACTTGAAAGCATTCTTTTTTACATTTCTTTGGAAAGCTACATTAAAATAAACTACTATAGGCTCTGTGCTGCAATCTAAATATTGACCTTGACATGCAGATGGTTTTCTTTAACATATGTATATTGTTTCATTACAGTTCTGTACAGATTTCTGCAGAGCATCAAAAAAGACTCCAGCAGTTTTTGGAATACAAGGAATAATTTTTCATATGGCAGTACTCACCACCACTAAAGTATTTCAAGCAGCGTTGGGTAAAGACATGTCAGCAAGGCCTACAGAATTATTTAAAGGATCGAGAAGTTCTATATTTGGTACTCTGACATTCTGTTGGTGCTGTTCTTTGACTTTGGAGTTAATTAAATTTCTTGTGCCTCTGGAATGACTTTTGAAACCAAGTTTCTAAACTCTTCTACAATTAATTTACTTGTTCAATTGCACACTTTTTTTTTTCAGTTGCAATCTGTCATCACTTGTTTACACATCCTTCACTGTTCACTTGTACATTGATCCTTTCTTTGCAGGCACAATATATTTTTGTAAGACTACTTTATTTGATATGGCTATGGCAGCACCATGTGCTGACTTGAAAAACTGACACTTTTAAGTGAGAACTCCCAACTCGGAGCCCGAAGGTTGTCTGTAGCACTATGGCGATAATGTTTTGAAGGATGTTACTTCGCATACAGAAGCAATGTCTCCTTAAGCAAACGATCGATGTAACCTGCATTTGGCTTTCTTGCTCTTCTCATCTGAATTTTCTTTTGTAAGATGATGTGGGTGAATGAAGACTCTGGGCATTTTAGTGTAGTATATTAAAATTAGTCAGTCTGTTATTAAAACATGTTTTTTACTTTATTTTAGCTGTATATATATTTTTTTGTATCAGAGCTGATCAGTAAGGTGAGCATCCTACGAAGGATCCGGATGTTAAGACTATAAACCATAAATAGTAAATAAAGTTTAAAAAATATGTGAAATAATATTTGGGCAAAATATCAGCTGTGACCTACATTGAGTTTTAATGTACAAATGTGAGGCATAGTGATTTTGAGATGGCACCACTCAAATTGATCATGATCACATAGCATGAAAATATTCAGACAGAATGGTTTTGTTTGTTGTGTCATATCAGGATTTGTTTGTGCATCCACATTATGAAAGGTGTGTGTCTTTAAGTATCTCCCCTCCCCCTCTTTGACCAAGGTAACTAATGAAAAACGACTAAGTGTCTTTATTTCTGACAGTCACTAAACGGTCATGTACAAGAGGTAAAGACTAGCTGAATGACTAAACACAATTATGTATTTTAATTGAATGCCACATAGTTTGCTCTACATGGTTTGGGGGAAAGAACTGGTGCACATTTCCAAAAAATGGAGCTGCATCCATGTAGTAGGCACTGTGGGTTGTGCTTATTTGCAGCTTAGTTTAGTCATTGTCATAGTGGGCATTAATATTACTGCATAGTCAAACCATTTTCTATATCATTTACGTCTTTAACAGTCTTCACTGCTTACATCATAGTGCTAGTACTGAGGTTGGTGCAGTTTACATTCCTTCAGTACATCAGTATAATTTGTAGGATCTTAGCAGTAATGATGATTGTTAAAATTCTGTGAAACAAATTGTCATAGATACTTTTTGCCTCTGGCAGTTTATTGCTGATTGGAACAGGAAAAATAAGATGTAGTTTACCCCAAACTGCCAAAAGATAGTTGCTTATGGAATAGTTACTGTGATGTGGTATCTTGCTAAACTTTTAATATAACAGAACATGAATGTCTTGCAGGATACTGCTGTATGATTTATTTCTCTGTAGAAAGGGTTCATTGGCAAGTTGCATGCTTACATTTGATACCAAGAAGATCAGAAAGATGTGGGTTTTGTCCCTACTAAGTGCTTGAATTCTTGTTCCCTTACCAGCATAACAGTGTAGTATTAGTGGGTGGTGCATTCCTGAGTTACTGTCCTTTTGTGTAATGTGTTGGACTAATTATCTGCTCAGCATAATGGTAGCCAAGCTGCATATAAAAGATGCATGGGATTAGTTAAAAAGTGCACAAGGAGTTTTATTTTAAAACAGCACACACAAACAACAACAAATTGAAAACATCACAGTATGTGAAATCAGCACCGTGCATTTTTGACTAACCATGATTCTGAGGGGTTTATATTAAAATCGCTAAGAGCCATTACATCGAACGCCGCTTCAGCAACACATAGAGACAGAAGTCTGAAAATAGTGAAGGCTCAGACCAGCGATGCCCCCCCCCCCCCCGGGAAAAAAATCACTTGGACAGAGCCATAGCATTGCCCTTTACCCCACTGTAGTGCGATCCCGGAGTTGGTATATTTAGTTGGGGGGGGGGGATGGAGGGCACAGCTCCCCACTTAGTTATGTTTTAAATAGTGTGTGTGTGTTTGGTACTAGCGATTTCTTTCCCAGGGAAAGAAATCTCCGTTTTGACTGTTCTTGGGTAGTGCGTTCGGTCTTTGTGTTGGTGAAGAGGCGTTCGATGTAACACCTCTTCACGATTTTAATATATACCTGAGTCTGAGCAGACACATTTTTTTCAACTAATGTTACAAATACAATGTACATTTTATTCTAGTGTTTCAGGTGACATTTAAAAAAGATCTGCATTTACATGTGTACTATTTCGTGATCGTATAAATCGCTCTCCAGTCACATATGACAACTGCCGCAGGAACAAGCTGTTTGGGGGCATGATCAGCACTGCAAATTGCACTTAAACAGATGCAGCTGTTTAAAGGAGTGATTGTGTTTCTGTGTGTGTATGGCTAACTGTGTAACTGTAGCAAGGTACTAAGTATTTTAGTAAATTGGTAGAAAGAGGGCTTTAGATTGGACTGTACCATCCATTATGGCATTATGCTATAGTGAAATATCGGCATCATGCAGATGAGTCTTTGTACTCTTCTCACTGTTTTGTTTCAGTGCTGTGTACCTGATGTGAAACAGCATTTGTGCATTTGTTTCTTTTACCATGCAAGTATAGTAAAAAGGCAACAATGCCCTCCTTGTAAGGAACAGTGTTTACTACATAACCAGCTTTTTTATAAATTAGATATTTCAGAATGATGGGCAGCCTCAGTGGTGCAGTGGTTAGCATTGCCGCCTCACAGCAAGAGGTTCTCTGGTTCGATCTTCGGCTGGGGTGCCTTCTAATCGGAGTCTGCATGTCCTCCTTGTGGTTGCGTGGGTTTCTTCTGGGTGCTCCGGTTTCCTCCCACATCCCAAAGACATGCTGTAGGTGGATTGGACACACCAAATTGGTCCTAGGCTTGAGTGCATGTGTGTGTGCTCCTTCTGTGAAAGGTTGGGCGCCAGGCTGGCAACTCGACACCATAAAACTCCACTGCCAGTTATGAGCAGACAGGTGATCTGCTGTGGCGACCCCTAACCGGGAAAAGCCGAAAGAAGAAGAAGGTATTTCAGAATGATATATTTATATCTTCTGTGTTCCAGAGTTCTGTATTTGAAACTCCTGTTGTCCTTCCATTGTAAGACATCATACCTGTAACAAAAAAAAGAAAGAAAAGTGTTATGTACATGCTACTGTTATGTTAAATGATAGGCAACAGTTCTGTGCTCACTGCTGGGGATCGGTGCTGCAGTTTTAGTCCCAGCTGCAGAGATTTGCCAAATGTGTGAAAGCCAATTTTCTGGACCAACTTCCAGCACTTAGATGCCTCTGTTAGCATTGATCCTCCTGTCTGACATCAGACTGACATACAACATATAAAGAAAGGAGATACATCATCGTATTGTACTTTGATATTCTTCATACTAGTTATTGTAGCAGTACTAATCTATGAGATGAGCCTGACCTCTAGAGATGTATTTTCCTTCAGTAGCCTTGCCTGACTCCCACCCACTCGGATGTAATCTTCTTTCTTATCACAGCAGCAGTAAGGTTAGATGATTCTCGAGCATCATCATATTCATTGGCTGGCCTGCTTCTGTAGGAAGCATAAGTCCACCATAGGGAAATTTATTTTGCCTTTTTTATAGCTGTATTAGCATAAGTTTTACTATCCAATAGATATTCAGAATTGGAAATGATTTTTAAGAAAAGTAACTTGATTTTGGAAAACCGATCTCAACTAAGGATTGCCATTTTTCATTGCCTTGTCTACCTTGGCTCAGAACACAACATGGAGGTTTGTCTGTATTGTGCTAAGTTCATCCTGCGCTAAATCAGAATGAGAGCTAATCTCCCCTAGAGTTCACAAACAGAAAGGGGGTATGCCTGAATCTGATACTTGATCTCTGTGATGTCAGCCAAAGCGTCTGGAAATTTTCTCAGAAGTGCAAATGCCCTGCGAAGAAATAGGAAACAAGGGACAGTCTTTCAGATGCATTTTTTCCCCCCAAATCTAGTAACACTGAACTTGAAGCACTTGGGTGTTTGTTTTAGCCGAGGCCTCTAGTACAACTGCTCTGCAGGCCAACATGCTTTGGGCTACTAGCATGTGGTCCTAGTAAGGTTTCCTTGAGACCATGTGGAAGTCTTGGGCACCCATTGAGGCATTTTCCCCATAGATGATGAAGCCTAAAGAAGTCTTATACTTGCAATAGCCCAGACTTAAAGGCAGATGAGCTAGCTTATGTTGACAAGTACCCTTTTCCAGTTTTTATGACCGTGACACCAAGGAAACCTTATCCTGCTCTTCACTTCCAGATAATCTGCCCTTGGGGACACCCTCAGCAAAATAGTGGAGTTCAAGTGAAAGCCTAGGAAATGCTCACAGGCCTATTTCAGTTAGAGCTTTACTTGACCTGTCTAACCTTAGAGCAGTAGTGGATGTTTACTGCTGCAGTAGACTAATCTGTGTGGGTTATATCCTGCAAGGATATTGCAGCTGGCCAGTGTCCAAAGTTTTAAGGCACCTTCAACATACCCAGACCATTAGTCAGCTAGACCTGAGCTGACTTGAAAACTAGTTTGGGTGCCACACCCTTCAGAACTTTGCTGTTGCCAAAGAGTATGCTCCTCTGGGGATTTCAAGGATCAACAATTGGCTTATGTTGTTCCTTTGCTGAGCAGATAAATTCCCTTAGAGTGGCCTTCCTTTTTAAAAAAAAAATGTTTTAACGCGTTCCTGTTCAGCAAAGTTATTTTAAAGCTAGGAGTTTGTGTTTTAACAGACTGTCATAAGGCTGTAGTGTACTTTTAAACTGGTGCTCTCTTTTTTTCTATCAGTTTAAAAGTGTTAAACGTATTTAAAAAAAAACATTTTTCTGTGGAGAAATTGTTTAGCAGGCAAATTTAAAGTGCTTTTTACTGTGTTTTTCTTTGAAAAAAGTGACTTTTAAAGGCTACATTTTTATTGCCTTTTTCTGCTTGTTTTTCCCAGGAAAGAGGCACAGTTTTTGGCTTGACCATAAAACTGTTGGTCCCATGGGCCAGTCCTTTTTTTCCAGCCACAAAAAGGAAAAGTTAAGCAGACAGCCTTTGCCACCACAGCAAGCAGACTGCCTTAGCCTCAGGTGGGTGACTTTGCTGTGGCCATTTGTTGTACTTCAAATAACTCTTTTACCCTGGATACACTGGTATAGCACCTACAGACACTATGGTCCTGTGATTAGTCACGTCCTCAGTGGTTTTCAGGGTCCCCTCAATGCGCGGGAGAGAGCCACAGGGAAGGCTTCCCTGTTTCGTCAGAATGTTGTGCCCATCCGTGGGAGAAGCTGCAGTTGCCATTAGTAACACTGTTGGCTTCATTTTTCCTGTTAAAACAAAGAAGCAAACTACACGTGTCATCAAATTTCCTTGGACAGACATAGCTTACTGGGTCAGGCTATTGATCCTCCATATAAAATACTTTCTTTTAAAACAAAGAAGGATACCTCCTTGCTAAGGAGATTCAATATTCTGAATCTGGGCAGGAAGATGAAGGGGAAAATGCATATATTTCTGATTCAGACTTCTAGGAGAGCACATTTTCTGATTCTCCCCATTGGGGTTATTTTTTCTCCCAGACTTTACAGAATGTCCCAGTGTTGTCAGTGAGAGAGCACTGAGATTTCTCAGTCTTTCAGAAAATACTATGAGTTGTTACAGAAGGAATGATCAGAACCTTCATTTATTTTTCCAGTTCTGTCATCTGTGGAGGATGTGTGTTTTACCGCTTACAGTTTTCCTGGTAGTCAAATAGCTTCCCTAAAAAAGGCAGAAAGCGTGTATAAAGTTTCTGTCTTAAGTGTTTATGCACACTTCCCAAACCTAACCCAGAAGCTATAGCTTTAGTTAATTCTACTGCTGCTAAATATTTTGTAATTCCAATCCTATTCTTTCTGATAAGGATGAGAAGATTATTGATAAATATGAGGGTAAAAGAGCATGTTTCTGCAACGTTGATTTTCAGAATTTTAAATTGTGAGGCTCGTATGTTAAAGTTTGTTCCAACAAGTTGTCAAAGTATGAGGAATAAAGTTTAAAACTTAGAAAACTCGAACTTCAAATTCAGCCTCAGTAGTATCACACACTTCCAAAGACCACTCTCGACCAATGTTTTAGCGCTTTCATTCACTTTTATTGACGTGGACTTCAGAAACAATTTGAACTACCCATAACTACCCCTTTTATACATTCCTTCTTAATTGATTCTTAATTAAAACAGGAAATGACATCACATGTTAAAAAAATACTAAAAAATTATTTTTGTATATCTGTATGAAAGGTCATTAGCATTTTATCTATACAATAAAAAACATTTTAAATTGATAGATTTATTTAATCCTGGTGCACAATCTGCACCAAGGTACAGCTGCCAAAAAGCTTCTTTGCATTCCAATATATTGTTATCACCTTCAAAAATCACATTGTCCACCTTATCTAAGACAAAAAATGTAAACTTTTTGAATTCAGAACATATCATTGCATGTCTGGCTAATGCATTAGTTGCATCTTTCTTTTTTATTGCTAAATTGTGTTCATATATTCTTTGTTTTAAACAACATATATTTTTCCCAATGTAATAGCTTTCGCAGGACATACAAGTAGCAATGTAAACTATATATTCACTACTACAAGTGAAATAATTCTTTGCCCAAAAAGTTTTGTTTATATGATTTAAGGTTATAAAAGAGGAATTGCTGATAAATCTACATTGCTTACAATTTTTGCATGCATATGTACGTTTTTGGTGTGTCTTTCTACTACTGCAGTGCCTCTAGTCAGTTTCTTAGACTCTAACATACTTTTTATACTTGTAACTTTCTTGTAAGTAAATTTAGGTCTCATGCCTATTGTGGTTACAAGTTCATTATTTCCCAACAGAACCTTCCAATTATTTTCAATAATGTCTTTTATATGCCACATCTCAGTGACTATAGGTATTGGGAAAGCACTATAATAATTGCTACCAATTCTGTTGTCTGGTACGTCAGATGTAACAGTAACTGTTGGACTAACCATTATATCTGTAGACTTTAGTATCGGTGATGCAACCCCCTTCTTAAACCCATTACTACTACTTCTAGCTTTTGTAACCATTCTACACTATAACCTCTGGATACAAAGACCTCAATAAATTAACCTCTTGTAGGAAACATTCATCATTAGTGGTCAATATACTGAGTCTAATGATTTGACCTTTGACAACACCCCTTTTCATGTGTTGTGGGTGTAAACTGTCTCTATGTAAATACTGGTTGGCAAAATCTGGTTTTCTGAATATACTACTTTCAAATTTTTTATTTTCAGCATCTATGTTCAGGTGTAAATCCAAATAGTCAATGGACTCCGCATAACCACTGGTTTTAAATTCTAAAAAATCTGTTGTAGAATTTAAATAATTCACATAATCAACAAATTCCCTATACTCTCCAGTCCATAGAAATAAATCATCAATATATCTATAGTATGCCTGGATCTTGTTAGGCCTTGTAGGTTGAACCAAGTATTTTGTTTCCCAGTTTGCCATAACTAGGTTTGTGAAAGCAGGAGCTACTCTTGCTCCCATCGCTGCGCCTGAAATTTGTTTATACAACTGGTTATTAAATATGAAAAAAATATTATCCAACACTAAATCCATCAAACTACATATAGTGTTGATTTTATTACTTCCAAATTCAGTGTTTTGAGTAAGATATTCTCTTAGAAAGTCAATACCAGTTTCTTGATTGATAGATTTATAAAGTGACTTTACGTCTAATGTACCAAAGTGTATAGTTTCTTCTGAAAATTCATATTGTCTCAAAGTTTCCAATAGATGCCACAAGTCCCTTAAAAAAATATTTGGACTTCTGAACTATTGGATGTAAAATATGATCTAACCAGATAGATATAGTTTCTGTTTTTGATTTACAGGCTGAGATAATCGGCCTAAAGGGGGGATTCTGATTATTATTTTGAATTTTTGGAATACCAAAAAAACAAGCCATTTTTGGATGTTCTACCAGTAGATAATTGTAACATTCATTATCAATTTCACCCTGGCAAAACATATCAAATAAAGTGACATCTAACTTTCTAAAGCTCTTAGTTACTTCTTCAATGTCTACTTTCTTATAGGTTCTAACATCTTGTAACAAAGTGTATATAGAGATGTCATAGTCTTTAGTATTCATAAGTACAATTTTACCCCCTTATCTGCTCTCATAGTTCTTACTTTAGAATTTTTACTCAAATTGATTAGAGCATCGTATTCACTTTTAGATAAATTATTTACATCATGTTTGCATCTGATATTTCTAAATTCTGTCTTACACATAGTCTGAAAAATTTGTAAAGTGGTGTGTAAAGGTGGATTGAAGGTGCTAGGCCTTTTGGGCTTGTTGTCAAATGTCGTATTTTGCAACACTTTGTTACAACCTCTTGCATAATGTACTTTAAGCTTTCTCAGATATAGTCTAAAATCAATAATCGATTTTCCAATGTTCATATTGCAAGCTGGAATGAATGAAAAACCTTATTTCGAGACACACTCCATTTCATATGTTAATAAAACATCAGATAGATTTAAAATATCTAATCCATAATTTTGGACAGTGTTTACCCTCACCATTTCTTCTTGTTTCTCCCCCTCCCCTTCCCTTTGTTTCGAATGGTATTGGACCACTTGGGTGTCCTTTTGTTGCCCATCTTGTCCATAATAAAAGGGCTTCCATTGTGACTGAACACTGAACTATCCGATGTAACTGCTTGAGCATAACTAGATTTATTAGCAGTTTCATCTTTCTCTTGTTCAGCATTAGACCCTACACTTGTAGATGCCAAAACATTGTTACTATCAGTCACTGTATTTTCTATATTTTTATTATTACGGATAGTCTCCACAGCATTAGTAACACCAGTTCCAAGTTGTTGTGTCTATTCAACAGTGTTAGTATGCTCTGAGCCAGCAGTCACCTGTGTCCCATCATATATAATATATGCTTTGTTGAATTTGTATGCTAGAATATCTCTTTTAAGCTTCAACTGTTTTCTAGCAGTGATGGATGCTCTTTGTCTATCCGCTTTTGCCTCCAAACTGTTGTATAATTCACTAAATTCTAAAAAACAGTCAGAACTTTTTACACACTCATCCATTAAATTTATATTCTCTTTGACTTTGATGATTTCTTTGCCATAATGCATTACCAAAACATGCATCATGTTTAACCCGGTCTCATTATATAAATTTATCAAGGTGTTACTCAAATCATCACCAGGCACTGCACAATTTGGAAATTTAGCAGTTCGCAAACCTTGTGGCACACATTTACGGGTTATACATTCTTCTAAATAAAGAATTTCCAAGTCCAAAGTCACAAACTTTAGAATGTGTTTTTCTAGCTCGTAAATAGCTTTTTTACAGTTAATGGAATCTAAATACGTATTGTTGGTTAACTGTTTACTTACATCTGCAGCAAAAGTTGTATCAGCAATGCTGCTGAACGGATTGTCGTGTTTAAATAAATGATCCAAAACGTTATTCTCCATCATACACAGCCATCGGTTTGGAACGCCATCACTGTTCGGATTACTGCATTCAGTACGTACATTGCCTACGTGATGATGTAAGCCCTTTTGCGTCTGCTGTTTTACGTTGTCCATGCTGCCAGAATGAAACTTTAAATCCACATAATTGTCCAGACTCTCCTTCACTATTTTGGAAATAATGTTCACCAGATCTTCTTTACTGTTATCATTGTTGCTGGTAATACCACTCTCAGGAACAGGGTAGATTGACACATTTAATAAAGTGTCTTGTATAGAGTCGTCTGAAGCCATCCAAAAAGTGTTCAACTACTAAAGACCACACAATTAAAATGAAACAAACTTTAAAACTTAGAAAACTCGAACTTCAAACAAATTCAGCCTCAGTAGTATCACACACTTCCAAAGACCACTCTCGACCAATACAGACCTTTCATACAGATATATAACAACAATAATTTTTTAGTATTTTTTAACATTAACATGTGATGTCATTTCCTGTTTTAATTAAGAATCAGTTAAGAAGGAATGTATAAAAGGGGTAGCTTTGGGTAGTTCAAATTGTTTCTGAGGAAGTTCACGTCAATAAAAGAGAATGAAAGCGCTAAAACATTGGTCGAGAGTGGTCTTTGGAAGTGTGTGATACTACTGAGGCTGAAAGTATGAGGAATGTTTTGTCTACAGTTTCTTGTGATGAAAAATATGCTTTCAATAATTTAGTTTTCTTCTGTTGTACAAGTCATTACTCATTGTTAACAGATTGTGAGTGTTTTATCAATTGATACATCATCAAGGACTTTGGCCACTGTATTGTGTTGAGGAGGCTTGCCTGGCTGCATTCTTATAACCTCTCAGATGATGCTAAAAATGAGGTTTTAAATTTTCCTTTGGTTAGAGATTTTGTTTTTGGGCCCTCTGCTGCAGAGGTGATCAGAAAGTGTAATGAGAGGGATAAGTTTATAGAGAGACTCACTAAGATTTTTCACCCCTCCTTTTCTAAATTTTCTAAGGAATTCTCTAACAACACATCTAATTTTGGCAACAAATAAAAAGTCTCAAAATGATGGTGAACAGACATTTAAGAAGAAATGGCGGGGGGGGGGGCAAAACAAATTCAGGACCACCACCCCCCAAAAACTAATCCAATAAATCAGAATGATTATTTAAGGGACCTTGTCCCTTTCCCCACCCTGGCAGTCCCTTTATCCTTCCAGAGAGTCAGCATCTCCACTTTTCTCTTTGGCAATATATAGTATCAGACAGATGGGCTCTGAAGATCATTCGTCAGTTACAGATGACAGTGGGATGAAATTCCTCCTTTCTAGTGGATAATCCTACATACACCGGGCCAGACTATTTTATTTCCTCCTGTCCATCACATCCTCTCCCAGGGAGTGGTGGAATCACTTTCTCCTTTGCAGGTGGGAAAAGGTTTTTATGGGGAAAAAAATTGTGCCAAAGAATGAAAATGCTTGGAGACCAGTTATACATTTTTTTCCTGAACCTTTTTGTGATAGTGCCCACATGACACATCACAGCCTGTTACCTCTTATTCTTCATTCAAGTTTCCTAGTAACCCTACATTTACAAGATGATTACCACATCCCTATTCATCTACACTGCAGGCATTACTTAGTTTTGTGTACTTGGATCACATTAGTTCTCTCTCGGACTATCTACTGCACCATGAGTGTTCACAAAATGTGTAGCTCCAGTTATACCTCATTGCAGGCAGCAGCATATCTGCATTTTTCCATGTTTAGATGATGTGCTTATTTCTACAGAGTTCTTTTCAAAGTGTCAGGAATCTCACACTTGGGTGGGAGATATCTTACCAAGCTGAGAATCCAAGAAAACATTCAGAAAGTTTTTGACTTCTTCACACTGGATTGTGTTCCTGGGGTATGGGCAAGACAGCTCAGATCAGAGCTTTTCTTACACAGGGGAAAAAAGATCTATATCTACATCTATTTGTAAGGTTTTCCACTCGGACTTCAGTTTCTGTTTGGGAATATTGCGGGATTTTGGGCCTCATGGCATCCATGATTCTAATGATACTCCTGGCAAAGCTCCACATGAGAAAGATACAATAATATCTGAAGTATTTTTGGTCTCAGCACCAACATCCTTTGTCCTTTCAAATCCCAGTGCTGGGGTTTGTCAGAAGGGAAATATTTTGGTGGAGACAGCAAATATCCTTAAATCCAGGTCTTCCCTTCTCCTTCCCTGTCCCAAAGCAGTCAGTCACCACAGACACCACTGACTTTGCTTGGAGAGCAGTGTCAGGTGGGATAAAGGTGCAAGGTGCATGGAATACCAAGGGCAATTACAAGCACATAAATGTAAAAGAGGTGCTTGCCCTGATCCAGGCAGTCAACTCTCTGAATCATCGTTGGTCACCAGGACCTCTTCAAGATATTACAGATAATACCACAGCCATGTGGTACATCAACAAACAAGTAAGAGCCAGGTCATACCTCTGTACAGACTAGCCATGTTAGTTTAGAATATAGCGTCATAACACAGTCTTACTCTACAGGAATCTTACATTCTGTCAGAGCAAAATTTTGTGGCAGAGAAGCTGATCCAAGACAAGGGCAGACCCTCACAAAATAAACTAGATCAGAGTGTCGTCCAGGATTTGATCCATCTGTGGGTAATTTATTTATTCATTCATTTATTTAACTTTTTTTTACTGGGAAAGTCCAACTTGGAACAAAGCCAATTTTCAGAGGAGGCCTGGGGAGAAATGCTCCAGATACGTCTTTGTAATGTGGGAGAAAACAGGAGCACCTGGAGAAAACCCACACGAATGCAGGGAGGACCTGCAGACTCCACAACAATTCTTCATGTAGACATATTTGCCTCCCTTCTAAACAATCAGTTGGCGAGATTCTGCTGCAGGACTCCATGCAAGAAGGCCTGGAAGACAGGTGCCTTTTCTTTTCCTTGGACAGGAATGACCATGTATGCTTTTCCACCCTTTTCTCTGACATCCAGGGCACTTGTGAAGATTCAGAGGGAATCCCCCAAAATCATTGTCCCAGGCATCATTGGATGTTCTTTCATTTAGAAATGTCCAAGGGTATTTACAACAAGCTTTCTCCCAATCCAGATCTACTCAAACAAGATCTGAGGTGTTTGGGTCACCCCACCCCAATCAATTTCAGTTCACTGCCTGAATTATAGGGTATTGATTCCCTTTTGCCACCTGTTTACTGAGGATGTGCAGCTGATACTAATGGAGGCAAGAAAGTCTTCTACTAGAAAATCATATATTAGCAAATGGAAGAGGATAACCCTTCCCAAGAGGAATCCGTATTCCTGGAAGCCTTTGGGTCTAGCCCAGATTCCTCCTGGTTGACTCCGCCCACCTGTGAGCTCATTGGTTTGATCTCTAGGTGGGAGTGGAAGGAACCCGACACTGTTGAGCTGACCCAAAAAGACCAGACAGGATTGTGGCACCACCAAAAGGAATAGAATTCTGGAGCAAGGGAGTACTGGTAAATGCCATGGTGATGGCAGCGACCATGAAGAAAGAAATTGTGGAACAGAGTTCTTCTGTCCATCCACCTAATAGGGAGTCAAGGGCGATGGACAGATTTGGGAAATGTGTATATTCTTCATCGACCATTGTATTTGGGTTGCTGAATTATTTAGCACACTTCACTCGACTGCAGAGGAATTTGTTTAAAGTATTCTCCAAATCCCTTGCTGGGACCAGTACCTCTGAGGCTCAGACCTCTGATGCCTCTCAGTTGGCTTACCCTACAGTTGAACACTAATTTGTCCATAAGTCATTTCACACACAGCTGAGGGTACCTCAAGGGTGACAAGTTCAGGTATTTCTATTAGGAGGCATGCCTAGATGCACCTTTGTGATTTTGCGGAGCCTTTCAAGTCCTGCTTTGTCAATGCACTTTTTGATGGAGGCTGTTTGTTCGGCCCTAAGGTAAAGGACACAATTTCTAGGTACGAGCAAGATGGTAAGACCCTCTCTGCAATGAGAGTATATTTTTTGACCCTTCAAAGAACCTTTTCTAAGAATCAGTGAGGGGGTCAAAAGGATGGTAAGACCCTCCCTGTAATGGGCGTATGTTTTTTGACCCCTCAGAGAACCTTTTCTAAGAATCAGTGAGGGGATCAAAGTGCTTCAAAATTCTTAGGGACCTTTCCAAGATCCACATGGCGATGGTTCCCCCAGGGGCAGAGGGGGGAGCTCAAACAGAAGACGCTGCCCATGTAGGGGAGGCCCACAGAACCAGGGGTCTAGAGATTCTTTTTCTAACAGGACCCTATCAGTGCTCCTGAAAGGAAGCCTGATTGTCCACCTCAGAGACAGTGGAGGTAGTTTGCCCCTGCACCAGAGAGCCTGGCTGGATATTACAAAAGATACATGGGTGCAGAGGATTATTTTCAGAGGTTATATAATTCCCTTTTCCCAACCATCCCCACCAGCATTAAACAAAATTATCAATATTCCACCTAGTCCAAGGAAAGCAGCACTAGAAAAAAAAAGCTGGTAGTAGAGAGAGTCATTCAAGAGGTTCCCCCCTAACCAGGCAGAATCTGGAACTTACTCAAGATTCTTTTTAGTGCCAAAAAAAATGGGACTGGAGACCAGTTTTGAATCTGTTTTCTGAACAAGTCAGTTAAGTACACGAAGTTCCCGATGGTCATTGTTTAGTCAATTTTCCCTTTCCTGTACAAGGAAGACTGGATGCGTTCAGTAGATCTTCAGGATGTGTTCTGTCACATAAAAATGAGCAGACGATATCTATGCTTCTGGCTGGGAGACTGTCATTACCAATTCAGAGCACTCACCTTTGGCCTCACCACAGCCCCCAGGGTGTTCACCAAATGCATGGCAGAAGTAGCAGCTCACTTGAGACTGCAGGGATTCTGGATGTTTCTGTATTTGGACTGGCTCATAACCACTCTGATGAGGCATCAACTGATAAGAGCTCGAGATTATGTACTCCAGACTTGTTCTCTTCTGGGAATCACCATCAACCTCAACAAATCTCAGTTAGAACATTCTCAAATGTAAGAGTTCATAGGAACCCCTATTCAGCACAATATCAGTGATAGCCTCCCTTCCTTTTTAAAGTGTACAGGCTGTCCGATTTCAAGTCAAAAAGATAATTCAAAATTATTTTCTTTCAGCCTACTTGATTCTATAAGTCCTGGGATCAATGTCTGAGACAATAATTTGAGTTCCCCTAGCGAGAATACCATATGTGAATTCTTCAGTGGACATTAGCTACTCAGTGGCCCATCTCATTGTACACCAGCCTATGTCTGCCAAGATAAAAATTACGCAGACATGCAAAAAATACTTCTAGTGGTGGATCAGCTCAGATCAGGTTCTACAAGGCTGACCCTTCATTCTTCCTCAGCCTAAGGCCATAGTGACCACGGACGCTTCCAAAATTAGGTGGAGGGGTCACTTCTTAGGAAAGACAGTCCAAGGCACATGGTCCCCCGAAAAGGCCAACATGCATATCACTGTCCTGGAAATGAGATCAATGCTCTGTGTTTCAAGCTTTCCAGGCCTTTTTTCCCTTTCAGGACAATTGCAATTCGACAGACCATATATCCGTGGTTGGTACATCAACAAACAAGGAGGGACCAGATTTTGCCCATTGTAGTGAGAAGCTCTCGGAGTGTGACAATGGGTGATCTCATCCAGTTGAATTCTGATAGCGGCGCACATTCCATGGAAAACCATTGTGATAGCAGAAAAGTTTAGTAGGTCCATTCTGGTACCTCACGAGTGGTCTTTCAACATGAAAATTGCAGAAAAGATATTTTACCTATGGGCCAGTCATGGTATGGCCTGTTTACATCTGCCATCAACAAGTGCAGCAGGTTCTTTACCCTGATCTTTCCACAGGAAAAATCACCAAGAGATGCTCTCCTTCACGGTTGGCTCCCTAATCTCCTCTGTAGATACCCCCAACCTCCGTTAATCCCCAAACTTCTACAGAAAGCTTCCCAATTGAAGAGCAAAGTAATCCTCATTGCCCCTTCTTGGCCTCAACTGATTGGTTCCCCTTTCTTAGTCCTCATCTGGTTTACCCTCCATGGATTCTGGATCCAGTTCCAGACCTCCTGTCTCACCTGACAGATATGATTCACCTGGACATCACAAACCTAAAACAGACCACATGGTTTCTCCATTTACATTTTTAGCTAGACAACACAAGCTGTCTTCCCCTGTCTGTCATATACTTTTGTCTTCCCATAAAGCTTCCTCTAGGAAAATTACAAAAGTAAATGGAAAAGATTTGTTTTTCGGGCACAGCAAAAAGATATTGACCCCTTTTCAGCTCCAGTACATAAAGTTCTTGAATTTATAGAACAATCTTTAATGAAGGGGCCAGTTCCTCAACTATTAAAATTCAATTAGCTATTTCTAATTTTCTTATAGGAGTTGAAAATTCCACCTTGGCTTCATCAAAACTTTGTAAAGACTTTTTAAAGGGTGCCCTTCTTTTGAGACCATCTTATAAAGATCCAACTCCACCATGGGACTTGCATTTAGTATCACAAGCCTTGGTTCATTCTCCCTTTGAACCAGCAGCAAAATGTGAATTAAAGTTTTTAACCTGGAAAACTATCTTTTTGGTAACCTAAGTAACATTATGTAATTTATTCAATTCCTGCCCTTTTTTAAACAAGAAACATCTTTATTAAACCATCACTTACGACAAAAGTCATCATTTATATAAATGAAAACAAACCACAATCCTAGTTGCAAACATTTTACATTACAAACCATACTGACACACTCCCAGTTGCAAACATTATACATCACTTATAATCTACTCAATCACTTTCAGTCAAACTTTACATATCTCATTTAAGTCCTGTCTTCTTTTAAACCTCATTCCTCCCCTGTATGTATTGTTCCCATTTTTTCCTATGCAGTTTGCTTAGTTCCAGTTTTATCTGTTAGTATATTCACTACTTCTAATATAGTCAGTTTAGATTTTGATTTCCATTTTCTAGTAATTGCTTTTTTGGCAGCCACCATAATTAGACACAGCAAGGCCTTGCCAAGTCTAGGCAGTTCCAATTATGTATCATAGCTCAGAAAAATCATCTCCCTCGTCACACCAATCTGCCCACCCAGATTCTCCGACAGTACATCCATCAAGGAATCTTTAAAAGTCCACCAATCCACTGATTTCCCAGAAAATATGTTCCCAAATACCTCTTTCTTCCCTGTCATTCCTTCAACATTTGCTGTTTATCTTAAGAAAAAATCTCTGGAAGTCTGCTTGGGATATAAAAATATCTATGTAAGCATTTCCAAGCAAAAACCTTAAATCCTCTACATTTTGTTGCATACTTGGGAAACAAACATATATCCTCCCATTGTTTCTTTTTAAATTGCTTATTCAATCTCTTCCCAATCCTTTCTAACCTCCTCTGATTCTTATAGTTATCATGCAGTATTTTATATGCTCTACTAATTAAATATCAGTTTCTGTTTTAGATTCTAATAAAAACTCTACCAGTGCTGTTTTTTTGTTTAGGATCCCCCTATTTCTTTTCTCTGCCTATACTTTGATATTAATCTTTCATAGGGAAGGCAGTTTCTAACCTTGTAGTCCAAATAAATTCTTGGTCTCGTCCCACTTTATTACCTTTCCCTCTTTACTTATTTGCTGCCAATACCTTGGGTCCTTTGCCAGTTTTCTCCAATAAATTCCAGCCCTTTTTTGTATATTGTCTGTATCCCTAATTCCAGTCATCCCTATCGGCAGAATTTCCTTTCTCCACTCCCATGTTGGCTTAGTTCTTGGAATACTTTGTGTTACTGTATTGATATAAAATTCTGCATATTATCGTTATTCTTCTTAAAGGCCTGCATCCAAAATTCCAGTCTCCTCTTGTTTCTTGAGCTTCCCCCGTTTCAACACTATCCTGTTCCACTTTGAATTAAAGTTTTCTGTTTGTGCCATGTATAGGAGTCTTAACTGCATAGTTCTAAAATACCCCATTCAAATTGGGTAATCCCAATCCACCCTGTTCTACTCGAAGAATCAGCTTATCCCACTTGACTCTTGCCATCTTCCCCTCCCAGATAAAATCCTTCAGCTCTTTATTAATTGCTATTCACAACTTCCCCTCTGGTTGATAAAAAAATACCTAACCTGTGTGTAAAACTAAAGGGACTAAAAACATTTTGACTGCGTGTATCTTACTATCCATATAACAAAGCTTCCATTTTCTGTTTTTGTATTATTTTTTGTTTAGTCTCTTCCCACATATCCTTAGCCAAAATCATTCTTAATCCATACTCCTAAATACTTCATTTTATTATGTCCTCATAAATATGGATATTGCTGAACCAATTTGTGTGTGGGTACCTAATTTACCACTATTGCCTTTGTTTTAGCTTCATTAATTTTGTATCCAAAAAAGATTTGAAACTATCTCAAAATGTTCCACAACACTGTAATGTCTCATTGTGGTTTTGTCGGGTATAAAATAATATCTGCAAATAGATCCTGCTTTTCTTGATTGCTATACAAGTTATATCCTTGAATTTCTGAGTCCCTTATTTTATTTGCCAGTGGTTATAAATATAATGGAAATAAAAAGAGGACACCCCTGCTAGCAGAAATTAACAGAGAGGACCCCACCCACTTTAGTTTTTGCCTTCGATTCCTCATATATCCTTCTAATCAACCTTATAATTTTTTCAGGTAATGCAAATGCTTCCATTCCCCTGCTCATAAAGTCCCAGCATACTCTGCCAAATGCTTTCTCAGCATCAAGACCCACCAACAAACATGGTATTTTCTTGCATTCGTCTTCCCTCTGGATCATCAATGTTCTGTTAATGTTGTCAAATGTTTGCCTCCCCTCCACAAAACCACATTGATCCAAATCGATCAATTTGGGCATTACTTTTGTCATTCTTTTAGCCTTTATAGACATGAACATTTTATAATCTAGTTTAGTATTGAAATAGGCCTGTATGAAGCTGGATCTGAAGCAGTTGACAGATTTTGAAAGAAAATTTATTCTGCTGCTTTAATTTTCAGAATTTTAAACTGCTAGACTTCCATGTTAAAATTTTTATTGACTTCTTTCAAGAACATGATAAGCTTATCTGTTAACCTTCCTTCATCTGAGATGCAATTTTGTTGAATATCTTAATTTTATTGGCTTCTCATGTTGCCAAACACACCTTAAAGTGTTCTTATGGTTTTGCTGATACTGTCTCCAGAGCTGCTGCTTACAGGGTCAGTTATGAGAAAATTTGCTTGGTTACCATCTCAAAACGTACCAGAAGATGCTAAAACTGAGATTTTAAATTATCCCCTTGACAAGGATGTTCAATTTGTCCCTTCTGCTGCTGAGGTTCTTAAAAGATTTGATGAAATGAGAAAATTGATTCAATAGATGACCCAAATTTTCCAACCCTCATTTTCTGTTTAGTAAACATTTTCTCGCTCTCCTTCTGTCTCTAATGCAGTACTGTTTTTCAAAAAGTGATTTAAGCAGCAAAGTACTAAAACAGGATATTAAAAAAGCAATGGTAAGGAGGCTGTAACAAGAGATGGAAAACCTCCCAGAACCAAGGACGGTCTAAAAAGTCATGCTGGCTGTTTGCTCCTCCATATCCCCGCATCAGTCTTTTTCTCAGTCTGTGTCTTCATCTTCACAAGTGTCAGATTATTTCAGACAAATTAGTTCAGAAAATCATCCAACAGGAGTACAGATGGCAATGGGAAGTCTCTTTCTCCATTTCAGGGGATTCTTCCTCATCCTGTAAACCAAACATCCCTGCCATGTTTGAACTGAAGTAGTTTACTTCATTTGGTCTTCAACCTGTGGGAATACTTATCCATATGGATCTGAGCTGGCAAAGATTACTAGCATCAGCTCCGAGCTCCAGACTTCTCCCCTTACTCATAATACACCTCTACTGCCTTCCATCCCCAGATTTCGTTTGCCGCGATTTGTAACACATCATGTCTCTAGAACTCCAGCTAGCAGGGTGATTCTGACTGTAAGTTTTTCTGAAATTTCTGTTGCTTTTAGCCTTTTCTGGTTAGTATAGGAACCCTTTCTCCCCTCCCATCGCTTTGGCATCTAGTGTAGGTTTGTAGTTGTAGTTAGAGTAGTTTGTCTGTGGTACCCCTCCCCCTTTAGTCAGTCTAGTGTGGTGAGTGGGTGTGTGTTTTTAGTGTAAAGAAAGAAAGTTTTTATCTGTCTCTCTTTTTAAGGCTTCTTACTTTATAGTATGGCTTAAAAGCTTATCTTTAAGCGCTGCACAGAGTGTGGCCATAAGCTTCCCCAGTGGATGACCACACTGTGTGTGTGTGTTGTGCTTAGGTGTGGCCCACCTTAATGTGGAGTGCTCCATTTGTGTGGGGTTCAATCCCCGAGCTTTGAAGGATAGAAAGGCCAAGTTGGCCCACAAAAGTCTTTTGCCTGGCAATGATCCTCCTTCCTCGTCTTCAGCTTCAGTCACAGCGGCTACTGTGATTGCCTCTCCTGCTTCTCTTCCTCTGGCCTCCCCTCCCTCCCAGGCTGGGACTGAAACTCCTGCATCTAAGTCTGTGGTAGCAGAGCAGAGGTAGAGAGCGGGAGGGAGTCAAAGACGAAGGAAAAGAGGAAGAGGTCCCCGGACCTCTTGGTCCCGAGCAAGTCTGCACGGATCCATGACTCACCTCGGCTCTGGTCTCCAGGTTCTCCCCGGAGCTGGAGGAGCCACGTCCAGTCTCCTGGGCCTCAGTTCCCTGACCGGCCAGGTCAGAGTCCTTGGCCTCGTCACGGTCAACCCGTTCTCTATCGGACATAGATCTGGATAAGATGATAAGGTGCTTTATCCGTACACAGATCCAGATGGGGGTTTTGCCAGCCCCCCTTCCGTCAGGAGGGGGGAGCTCACTTCCCTTTTTTCAGTCCATTTCTCCTTCCCCAATCCGACCTTCGGCTTTGGAGTTTTCGGATCCGAGGTTGGCCTTGGTCAGGGGTTCGGCACAGATGGTCCTTGCGTCCTCAATGCTGACAGCTGCCTGGAGCATCTCATATCCGACCAGTTCAGATCCGAGCTGCTGTCTGAGCCAGAGCCTGGATGTCGGGTCCGAGGGAGTGGAACCTTTTCCATCGGCTCTGACGTTGTCGGGCCAGGTTCCCTCCCTCAGTGCTCAGTCCACTTAGGGTCTGGCTTGAATTCTTGCGTTGGATCCGGGGAGACCGGCCTTCTTATTAGCTTCCCAGGAATTCTGCTCTCCTTCGGCATTTGATGTGGTAGAACTGGTCCTCTCCATCGGATCGAGGCCCCTGACCGCCCCCTCGGACTCCTCCCAGACCCCCTCGGCTCTGTCTACGGTCCCCATTGTCTTACCAGAGGGACAGCCGGTGTCCGAAGAGCCCCAGACAGTTCCCCCAGAGGAACAGATGGCTTGCGAGCTCTCCCCGGAGAGCCCCACGGGGGATGTGCCTCGCAAGCATACGTGCAAGAGGAGGCACTTGGACTCCCCCAAGTCCCTAACTGAGGACACAGATTTAGATGATGGGAAGGGCTTCCCTAGATCACCTCCCGACGATGTCTCCTTTGGAGACATCATGGAGATCCTGCACCAGCAGGGAGGTTGGTCTGCCCCCAAGCCCTCCTCTGATGAGTCTGTCTTTCTGGAGGCTTTCGGCACGGGCCCGTCTACATCTTGGGTGTCCCCTCCTGCGGATCCTTTAGTGGATTTGATCACCTCGCAGGTGTGGAAGGAACCAGATACTGCGGAGCCAATCCCCAAGTGCCCCCGATAAGGTTTTAAGTCCCCGTATTGACAGGCCTTCCTGGAACAAGGGCTCCCCAGTGGACGCCATGTTGGTAGCAGCCGCCACGAAGAAGGAACTATCTCAGGAAAGTTCCTCGGTCCACCCTCCTGATCGAGAGTCACTGATGATGACCACCTAGGGAAGCAGGTGTATACTTCAGCTACCTTTTCAATAAGGGTGCTGATCTACTTGGCCCATGTCACAAGACTCTAACGCGACCTAGTGAAGGAGCTGGAGGAGTCTCCACCCAAGTCCATGTCGCAAGAGGACAAGACTTCATTCTCTACGAAAATGGCCACTCTGAGAGCATTATCAAATACGTCCATGCAACTCATGCTACAGAAGGAGCGGCTAGGGTGGCTGGGTCCGGCGTGTCCATGAGGCATAATGCCTGGCTCAGGTTGTGCCAATTTACCGAACCCTTTGTGTCCTGTGCCACCGCCACTTATGACGGCTCAACTCTTCGGTAAGACCGTCAAGGAGGCACTAGTCTAGAGTGAGAAGGATGGGAAGACACTGTCTGCCATCGAGATCTGCTCCTCTAACCCTCAAAGGTCTTTTTCCGGGAACCAGAGAGGACAAAAGAAGATGTGGTTCCAGAAATCTCCGTATTCTCGGGACACTCAGGGCTCCTCTTCCCCTAGAGGCAGAGGGGGACAGAATGGATGCCGGCCCAGTGGCCGAGGTGGTCTGCGAAACTTTGAGTCTTGAGAACCATTCTTGGACAGACCCAGGCAACAGTCCTGAGGGGTTGCCTGGCTGCTCTACTCTGGAGGCAGTCGGGGATGGATTTTCCTTGCACACAGTGGTATGGGAGTCCATAACAGACAGCTGGGTGCTTCAGGTCATATTCAGAGAATATTCTATCCCCTTCGTGGGTTCCCCATTATCTCCCAAACACCTCCAGGACATTCCACCCATGCAAAGGGAGGCAGCAGCACAGGAAATTTCCAAGTTGTTGGAAAAACGAGCCATCAAAACCGTCCCCCCAGATCAGTCCAGATCGGGCTTCTACTCCAGGTTCTTTTTGGTGCCAAAGAAAACAAGGGACTTTAGGCCCATCCTGGACCTCTCTACCCTGAACCTGTCAGTTGCCAAAGAAAAGTTCCGGATGATCACAGTACAGTCCATCATGCCGTACCTGCAAGAGAGCGACTGGATGTGCTCGTTAGATCTCCAGGATGCTTACTATCACATAAAAATGCACAGAAGCTCCAGGAGGTTCCTCTGCTTCCGGCTAGGGGCCAATCATTATCAATTTTGAGCCCTACCCTTTGGTCTCACCACAGCCCCCAGGGTGCTTACCAAAGTGATGGTGGTTGTAGCGGTTCACCTGAGGCTTCAGGGGATTCAGGTCTATCCATACCTGGCCGATTGGCTCCTCACTGCTCCCACCAGGCGTCTACTTTCCCAGACCAGGGACTACTTTCTGACACTGGCCCTGAGTTTAGGTATCACAATCAACACATCCAAATCTTTTCTAGAGCCTGTACAGGTGATAGACTACATTGGTGCCAGGGTAGACACACTCCAGGGTAAAGTATTCTGACCTCGGAGAGAGTTCAGAACCTCAGGATGCATGTCTCCCTAATTTACCATTCCCCCCTCCCAACAACAGAATCCGTGTTGAGGGCCCTAGGCTTGATGGCGGTGACCATAACTCTTCTTCCATGTGCTCAGCTACACATGTGGATTCTTCAGTGGACTCTGGCGGTTCAGTGGTCTACTAACCTATCCTATCCACCTAAATCAAGTGCGTCAGTCATCCCTCATATAGTGGATGAGCTCTCCGGACATTCTGGAGGGATGACCCTTTGTTCCAGCCCTGGCCCAAACCACAGTGACCACGGATGCCTTCCAACTCGGGTGGGGGGGCATTGTTTGGGCAGAACAGTCCAAGGTCTGTGGTCCCCCACAGAAACCAGCTTGCATATCAGTGTCCTAGAGATGAGGGCAGTCCTTCTAGCGTTGCAGACCCTTCATGTCTTTCTTCCTATGGGGACGATTGCCATTCAGTCAGACAACATGTCAGTAGTCTGGTATATCAACAAACAGGGAGAGACCAGATCTTGTCCCCCTTTGTCACAAGGCCATGAGAGTGTGGGAATGGGCGATCTCCACTGGTCGCTTTCTCATCGCAACACACATTCCAGGATGGTCCAACATTCTAGCAGACAGGCTAAGTCGGACATTCTGATGCCTTAAGAGTGGTCTCTGAATCTATCAGTAGCGGAACAGATCTTCAGCGAGTGGGGTCAACCTTGTTGCGATCTCTTCCCATCTCCTTCCAGTGCAAAGTGCAGCAGGTTTTCCGATCTGAACCCCCTGCCGGGGGAGTCCCTCAGAGATGTTCTAGTTCATGCTTGGCCTCCCAGTCTCCTGTATGCTTTACCCGCCAGTTCCTCTCATTCCGAGGTTTCTGCAGAACGCTTGTCGACTGGGGAGCAAAGTGATCCTCATTGCCCCATTCTGGCCTCACCAGGTTTGGTTTCCCTTTCTTTGGTCTCATCTTCTGGCTCCACCTTGGATCCTAGATCCCATTCAGGATCTGATCTCACACCCATCTGGGGTGCCTCATTCCAGTCTGGACAGCCTGAAGCTCACAGTTTGGCTGCTCCAGTTCCCATAATTGCTAGGACTCCCGGACTTTCCTCCTCAGTTAAGTCTATTTTGGTGTCTTTAACCAGAAAGGTTTATCGCAGCAAGTGGAAATTTTTTTCTTTCTGGGCCTCACAGAGGAGTTTAGATCCTTTCACGGCTCCTATTTCTGCCATTCTTGATTTTTCTAGCTGATATTTTCCAGCATGGTGCTAGTTCTTCTACTGTCAAAGTTCAGTTGGCTGCCATTTCTCATTTTTCATGTGGGTGAGAATTCTGCATCCTTGGCATCTTCTAGACTGTATAAAGCCTTCATTAAAGGCACTTTTTTGCTACGCCCCCGGACAAAGATCCTGTCCTCCCATGGGACCTCACTATGGTTCTCTCAGCTCTGGTCACCCCGCCTTTCAAGCCTGCTGTTACTGCAGATCTAAAATTTCTATAATGGAAAACAGCTTTTTTGGTCGCTATTACCTCTGCTAGAAGAGTTTTGGGATTACAAGCCTTGTCCATAAAATTTCCGTACATGATTTTTCATAAAGATAGAGTTTCCCTTCGAACCAACCCATCTTTTCTGCCTAAGGTGGCATCAGTCAATATCAATCAGACTATAAATTTGGCTGTGTTCTTTCCCAATTTTACCAACAGGATGGAATACAAGCTACACATGTTGGATGTTCATAGACAGTTACGATTCTATTTACACAGGACAAAAAAATTTTGTAAATCTGATTGTTTATTTCATTCTATAGACCCTTTTTGGGCAAATCTGTTTCCAAGATCACTATAGCTAGATGAATTTCTTCATGTATCCTGCAGGTCTATAAGGACAAAGGCATGTCTCCTCCAGGTCAGGTTAAAGCTCATTCCACTGGGTCCATGGCTACATCTGCAGCTTTCTGGTCTGCGGTGTCTTTGGATGATATTTGCTCTGTAGCTGCCTGGTCCTCCTCTCATATGTTTATTTCCCATTACAAATTAGATTTGACATCTAGAAGAGCATCCTTTGGCTCCGCGGTGCTCCGGAATATCCTTTCATAAGGGCCTCACAGGAGTTTAGTAGCTGGAGACTCTCCCACAGGTTGAAGACCAAATGAAGTAAACTACTTCAGATAAAGAACTTATGTACTCACCATAACATTCCATCTGAGTAGTTTTACTTCATTTGTCTTCAACCGTCCCTCCCTCCCCCGGACCTTTGGCGCATGTTCAGCCTACGGGCTGCAGTATAGGTCTCAAGTATGTTATCAGGTCAGGTTCTAAGTATAATTTCAGCAAACTTGATCTAGGGATGGAAGGCAGTGGAGGTGTACTATGGGTAAGGGGAGGAGTCCAGAGCTGATGCTAGTACTCTTTGCCGGCTCGGATCCATATTCCCACAGGTTGAAGACAAATGACGTACAACTACTCAGATGGAACGTTATGGTGAGTACATAACTTATTTTTTCATCCAATTTTGGGGAATGTGTTGTCTCAGTGGATCATAGAGCTAATGCCCTCAGATCATATGGGCAAAAAGTTTTATTCATGGGATTTTCTGGTGCCAGAGAAAGAGGGAACATGAAGATCAGTCCTTTCCCAGTCTTTTGTCAGTTCCAAAGTTCAAAATGTTACTCCAAGCCCTATTACTTCTCATTCCTTTATTCCATTTCTATTGTGAAAGATTTTCAGATATTTCTTAAGATTTTCTATATCTGGCTTACTTTATCAATTCTCTTACTTTGTGGACTCTCCACTGCACCAAGGCTATTGGCAAAGTTCCTGGTTCTGGTAATTGCTTACCACAGACTTGAAGGTAAAATATAGCAAACAAGCTGAGCAGGACCAGGAGAGACCCTCACAAATGGAAATTGCACCCAGGGTCCTCCAGGAACTGTGGGGAACATCTCAAATAAATCTGTTTGTGTCCTTTCAAAATGGTTAAATTTTCTTGCAGGATTACTAGCAAACAGGCCTGGAAGACCAATGCTTTTTCATCTTCATGGGTAGGAATGTTACTTATGCTTTTCCACACTTTCCCCTGATGTCCAGGGTTCTTCTAAAGATGTAGAAGGACTCTCCATATATATTGGTTGTGATCCCCTTTTGGTCCAGGCAGCAGTGGATCTGAAGTAGTTACTTCATTTGTTCTGCAACCTGTGGGCATCGGATCTAACCTCCGATCCGAGCCGGCAGCTTCACAAGCTAAAAGATCCGAGCTCCTAGCTCCTCCCCCTACCCATAATCCCCTGCTGCCTACTGTATTACCCCAGATCGAGTTTGCCGCGGCTGAAGACAGCTACTTGTGAAGAGCTCCTTAAGCTTGGTGAGGTCGTTTCAGCTTTTTCTCCTTGAGAAAATTTCCCTTTAGAAATAGAGTGTTAGCCCCCTTTCTGTGGTTTTTTCATGGTCGTTAACGTTTTTCTTCCCCTCCCCCTTAGTGTTTGGGTGTGTGTGTTGTGTAATGGCAGAAGGGCCCAAAGCCATTTTTTCCAAGTGCACTGAGTGTGGCCATAAGCTTTCCCCAGCTGATGGCCGCACTCAGTGTGTCTTGTGCCTGGGGGTGGCCCACTTATCAACGGCTTGCCAAATTTGTGCAGCCTTTAATCCTCGGGCAGTTAGCGACAGGAAGAACAAGCTGATCCTGGCAGGCCTACTTCCCCAGGATTCTGCTGCTTCTTCCTCCCCTTCGAAGGCTCAGGCTACTATCCTAACCCCGGCGCCTTCAGTTCCCCCCGCTCTGCTTGGGACTTAAACTCCCAGAGTTCGGGGAACTCTAGTGCTTCTTTCTCCAAGGAAAAAAGGCACAAGGAGAAAGATAAGCACAGGTCTCACAAAAGGCGGGCTGAGGCTCACCCCTCAGCCACCCCTTCGAAAGTTACCAGCTCTCCCTCGAAGGTCCCCGGATCCTACCCCTCTCGGCTCCGCTCGCCTCGTTTCTCGCCGGAGTACCGGTCTCCTTCGAGGTCATCGAGGCGGCCCTCCCGGCTCACCTTGACGACGACTTCTAGGTCAACCAGGAGCCTTACCGACGCGGACATGGATCGGATGATGCGTCGATTCCTGCAGACCCAAATGCAGATGGGGGTGCTCTTGCCTCCTCCCCCCTCAGGGGGGGAGCACAGCCCCTCTGTTTGCTCCGATCACTCCTTCTCCGACCCGGTTTAGGGTTTTGGAGTCATCGGATCCAGGCCCTTTCGGAGCCGGGGTTTCGTCGGCGCCGATAGCTCCGGTATCTTCGACGCTGACCTTGCCTTCGAGCGTATCGGATCCTAGCGCTCGGGGCCGAGCATTGGATCCATGGGGATTGGTGTATCTCCGGCACAGTGTAGGTCAGAGCACACCTCTCTCTCGGATCCGACTGCTTCGGCTCCGACTCCGATCCCTGCTTCGGAGCCGAGGAGACTACTTTCGGAGCCTGGGGAAAGTAGTTCTCCTTCGGCTTTTGAGGTAGTGGACAGGGTTCTGTCGATGTCTTCCAGATCCCCGGTCCGGGCCTCTGATCCTCCCGCCCCCCCCCTATGCATGTGGGTCTATCCTCCGTCATCCATCCTATGGGACAGCCTGCTCAAACCCTCCAGTTAGTTCCCTTGGAGGAACAGGACCCCGTGGGCGAGCCCTCCTCAGACAGTCCCACCGAGGAGGTGCCTCACAAACGGCAGGGTAAAAGGAGGCACCTGGACTCCCCTGAGTCCATCACCATGGACACAGATTTGGATGAAGGGGAAGGTTCCCCAAGAGCACCCCCCGAAGATGTCTCCTTTGGAGACATCATGGAAATGTTGCGTATTAGAGGAGGGTGGTCTGCCCAAAAACCATCCTCGGACGAATCGGTGTTCCTGGAGGCGTTTGAGGCGGGCCCGTCTACCTCCTGGGTGTTTCCTCCGGCTGACCCCCCTGGTGGACTTAATTACCACCAGGGCATGGAAAGAACCCGACACTGTGGAGCCAATCCCCAGACGTCCTGACAAAGTTCTTAGCCCCCCCACAGATAGGCAGTCCTGGGCTAAGGGGTCCCCTGTTGATGCCATGCTGGTGGCGGCCACCACGAAGAAGGAACTCGCACAGGAGAGTTCCTCGGTCCATCCTCTGGATAAAGGAATCTCAGGCGATGGACCGCATTGGAAAGTGGATGTTTGCTTCAGCAACCTTCTCTATAAGGGCACTGAACTATATGGCACACATTATCAGGCTACAGCGAGACCTAATTAAGGAATATGCTGCAGCCCCCCCAGAGTCCATGACGGTCGCGGATAAGGGCACATTTGGGACTCGTATGGCCACTGTAAAGTCCAGCTCTAACACATCCATGCGGTTACTCTCTCATGCTATTGAGGGAGCCGCTAGGGCTAGCGGAGCCGGGGTCATCCTGTGGCATCACTCCTGGCTCTTTCTTTGCGATTTCTCGGATCCCTTCAAGGCGTCCTTCACGAATGCACCCTTTGACGGATCTTCGCTTTTTGGCAAGACCGTACTTGAGACGCTGGTCCAAAGCGAGAAGGATGGGAAGACGCTGTCTGCCATCGGGGTCCGCTTCTCGAATCCCCAACTATCCTTTTCTAGGAATCAGAGGGGACAAAAGAAGTTGTGGTTCCGCAAGTCTCAGCAGTCCCACCCAGCTTCAGACCCCTCGTCCTCTAGAGGCAGATGAGGACAAGGCGGACGCCGGCCCAGAGGCAGAGGGGGGCCGCGTAACTTCGGGTCTAGGGAACCTTTCTCAGACAGGCCCGCGCAACAGCCCTGAGGGCTTACCCGGCTGTCCCTCTCTGGAGGCAGTCAGGGGGCGTTTATCGGTGCATCTTTCAAATTGGGAGTCCATCACGACAGATCGATGGGTGCTCCAAATCATATCCAGAGGTTACTCCATTCCTTTCATACACCTACCCCCCAAAGTCAGGCGCCTCCCCGATGTCCCACCCGATCAAAGGGAGGCTGCAGTCTTAGAAGTGTCAAAGCTACTAGAAAAAAGAGCCATCCAGCCCGTCCCCCCCCAGACCAGTCCGGATTGGGCTACTACTACAGGTTCTTTTTAATGCCAAAGACGACGGGGGACTTAAGACCGATTCTAGATCTCTCCGCTCTGAACCTGTTAGTCCCCAAGGAAAAGTTTCGGATGGTCACTCTTCAGGCTATTCTCCCCCTTCTTCGGGAGAACAACTGGATGTGCTCCATAGACCTCCAGGATGCATACTGCCACATTCTGATGGACCGACGGTCCAGGAGGTTTCTCCGCTTCCAGCTAGGAGACAGTCATTATCAATTCAGGGTTCTCCCGTTTGGCCTCACCTCAGCTCCCAGGGTGTTCACCAAGGTCATGGCAGTGGTCGCTGCCCACCTGAGACTCCAGAGAATTCAGGTCTTTCCATACCTGGACGACTGGTTCCTCGTCACCCCCAGCAGGCATCAGCTCGGTGTTGCAAGGGATTACACTCTAACTCTCGCCCAGAAGTTGGGCATATCAGTGAACCTTCAAAAGTCCTCCCTTCAGCCAGTACAGGTGTTGGAGTTTATAGGGGCCAAGTTGAACACGCGTATTTGTCGAGCCCTACTAACTCCGGACAGACTGAACAGCCTATCGCATCAGGTCTTTGCCCTTCTTCAAAGCCCAGCTCCTGCGGCAGAGTTAGTCCTGAGGGCACTGGGGTCGATGGCAGCAGCCATCAGGCTCTCTCTTCATGCACGCCTCCGGATGAAGATCTTAGAGTGGACTCTTCAAGTTCAATGGTCGTTAGTGCTTCACCTGCTGAACACCCCGATTTCACTGAGCAGAGTTTGCAGGGACTCCCTCCTTTGATGGCTTTGCTCGCTGGGAGCTGCAAGAAGGGAGACCTTTTGTAATTCCCCTACCCCAAGCCACGTTGACCACGGATGCTTCTCGCCTCGGGTGGGGGGGCATTGTTCGGGCAGAACCGTCCAAGGCACGTGGACCCCCATAGAGACCGCTTTGCATATCAATGTCCTAGAGATGAGGGTGGTGCTTTTGGCATTGCAAGCTCTCCACAACCTTCTCCCTCTAGGAACTATTGCGATCCAGACAGACAACATGGCGGTAGTCTGGTACATAAACAGGGGGGAACCAGGTCTTATCCCCTCTGCCGAGAAGCTATGAGAGTGTGGGAATGGGCGATATCCACCAACTGCTTTCTGATAGCAACACACATTCTGGGTCGGTCCAACATATTGGCGGACAAACTGAGTCGGGTGATTCTCACCCCGTACGAGTGGTCTCTCAATCCTTCAGTTGCAAAGCAAATCTTCCGCTCATGGGATTGGCCTCGCTGCAATCTTTTCGCCTCTCCGTCAAACACAAAGTGCAGCGAGTACTTCACAATACTTCCCCCTTCAGGGGAAGCCCCAAGAGACGCTCTGGTACATGCTTGGCCACCCGGTCTTCTTTATGCTTACCCTCCCCTCCCGCTTATGGTGAAGTTCATTTAGAAAGCACGTCGGTTGGGGAGCAGAGTGATCCTCATAGCCCCATTCTGGCCTCGTCAGATCTGGTTCTCTTACTTACGGTCTCGCAATGTTGTTCCTCCATGGATTCTGGATCCCATTCCAGATTTGATCTTGCATCCTGCGGGATGCCAAACCCCGAACCTGCTAAACCTCAAGCTGACTGCTTGGTTGATCCAGTTCCTCTGATGGCTAGGACTCCCGGTATCTCATCACCAATGAAGGCCATTCTGGTGGCGGCCCATAAACCTGCTACCAGAAAAATTTACAATAGTAAATGGAAACGCTTTTCCATTTGGGCCGAACGCAAGGGCCTGGATCCATTTACAGTTCCTATTCCTACGATTCTGGATTTCTTGTCACTAATCTTTCAGAAGGGAGCGAGTGCTTCCACAGTTAAGGTGCAGTTAGCAGCCATTTCCCACTTTCATGTGGGGGATGGACTGGGATCAGTAGCATCTTCAAAGATATGCAAAACCTTCCTGAGGGGCATTTTTCTTTTGAAACCACCGGTGAAATCTGTAATTCCCCCGTGGGACTTAACTTTAGTATTACAAGCTTTGACAAGTCCACCCTTCGAGTCTGCCTCTTCGGTTCCATTGAAATTCTTGTCTTGGAAAACAGCCTTTTTAGTGGCGATTACATCAGCCAGGAGGGTCTCAGAACTTCAAGCCCTGTGCATGAAACCCCCCTACCTCTTTTTTTCACAAGGATAAAGCGTCTCTCAGGACTAATCCGTCTTTCCTACCGAAGGTGGCTTCAGAGTCAAATATTAACCAATCAATCAATTTACCAGTATTTTTTCCAAATTTTCAGAACAAAGGGGAATACACATTGCACAAACTGGACGTACACAGGCAGTTACGTTTCTACCTGCACAGGACTAAGGATTTTCGCAAGTCTGATCAGTTGTTTTTGTCCTTTGCCAAATCAGCTATGGGAAAGGCAGTTTCTAAAGTAACTCTGGCAAATTGGATTTCCCAGTGCATAATCCACGGGTATACGTCCTCAGGTAAACCAGTTCCTACGGGAATTCACGCTCACTCAACCTGATCCATTGCTACATCAGCAGCTTCCAGGTCCAGGGTTCCTCTGGACGACATGTTCAGCAGCTACTTGGTCCACTTCTCATACGTTCATCTCCCATTATAAATTGGATATGATTTAGAGGAGTAGGGCTTCCTTTGGCTCCATGGTGCTTCGGAATATCCTTCCGTAAGGCCACCCAGGGTTACTTTCTATAGGTAGCTGGGGACTCTGTCCCACAGGTTGCAGAACAAATGAAGTAACTACTTCAGATAAAGAAGTTATGTACTCACCATAACGTTCCATCTGAGTAGGTACTTAATTTGTATTTTTCTCTCTCCTTTCGAAAGTAGCAGTGTCAGTGGTGCAACAGGCAGCGCACTAATCTTTGGGACATAAGACTATCTAGTCCTACTGTAGGTTGATGGGATTGCTAACACTGCAGTGCAGCATAGGGGGCGGGGTGCTGCACTCCAGTGTGTGTCATCCTTCAGATAAAATATTAAACTGACACCCCGTCTGCCTGAGTTATTGGTAGCACAGGTGGATGTAAAAGACCCTATGACACCTATTGAAAAGAGTAGGGGAAGTTCCTGAATGCTCTGGCCAAATGTCCCCTAGTAGTAGTATAAATATCACATCAGGTATTTCCCTGAAAAGAGGCTATTAGCCCAGTGGGACTAATCTAGTCAACAAAAGATAAATAGAGATAAAAAGGATTTGAGGACGATTGCCAGAGGCTTGCCCACAGACTGGTTTACTCACACAAGATAAGGGTTGTTTGATTCACTCCAACCTGGAAACACTTCATCTCCTGCCTGAATAATAGACTTTCAATCCCTTTAGGCACTTTTTTTTCTGTGAACATGCAGCAGGTACAAAGCAGGATAAAAAACTGCTACTAGAAGGTATTGCAAGTAGAAGAGAATTTCTAGTTGGTGCCATTCTAAGAATCAGAACCCATTTAAGGCCCAGATAGCTCTGGTTGTTGATTGTGTGAGCTATTATCCTATGGTCTTTCTTTACTCATCTCTCAAGCTTCATCTTCTGACCATTTCTGCTTATCTGCCCTTAGACCATCCCCTTTCTACTGGTCCACAAGCAGTTTTTGAAAGAGGTTTACATATCTGTCAACCTAGGAAACAGGTGACTCCTCCCCGGGATATTAATTTTGTGCTTGAAGAACTAATACTTCTTCCATTTAACCAGCTCATTTGGTTGATTATGCTTAAAGTGGTTTCAGAATCTAGCGTATGTCAGTCTGTTAATCTCCCTGTTTTATTTCCATAATGTAAAAACTAGGGAGAAAGAATCCTACTTACTCTGGATGTCCACAGGCAGCTCATATCCTTCAGGAAAGCTAATCAGGTATTTACCTCCTATGATTGTAAGAAAAAATAAGCAACTAGTGTCAAAGTAGATAGTTTATTAGATGGTTGCTTCGTGGTATTTCTTTTTGCTGTTCTCACCATATCAAGCCACTTCCAGGCAAGATTAGGGCCAACTTTACCTGGAATTTGATATCTTCTGTGGCTTTTTGAAAAAGGGTGGACTCTAGAAGTATTCTATGGGCAGCAATGTGATCATGTTGTGAAGGTAGGTGAAGACTGCCAGCCTAGCTAGATAGAATTTTGTAGATAATTCTGCCATTTGTAAATATTAATATAAGCCATGGGATTGTTCTCTTAAATATGAAAAGACTGTAGTGGATGTTGAACTGAAAAAATGTAACAACAGTGCACTCTGCTGTAAGAAAGCTGATAAGTCCAGCATTTCATGACTGTCTTTGATCTCGGGGCTTGGAGCCAATATGTCTGGATAAAGGAATTCTGGCTATTGTCTTGAGACCAGAGTTAATTGCTAGGATTTGCGTGTATAATTTCTTTTATTGCTCTGGCTTCCTAACCAGCTGCAAGATCAAAAGGGCTATTAACCTCTGAGTTCTGTTAGCCTGGGAACGAGAAAGAAATGATGTAATCTAAAATGAGTCAGTGGTAGTGTTATCAATTTAAAGAGAGAAAGAATGAGAGCATTTGTCTTGAGAACATCCAACTCACCATGAGCACTGCCTGTGTCTGTATGTAAGTAGGATCTTAGACTTTAGTGTTTCTCTTAGAAATAGCTAGGGAATAGGCAGATTAGGAGTGTTTTTATGTGTTGATGTCAGAACTTTTAAGTCTTTCTGTGTGATCTCTGAACTCGACTAGCACTGTGTAGTAAGAAGTATTGTGTTGTGTTTATATTATTTATTATTAAATATTTTTAAACCTTTCAACTGTGGCTGTTTTGTGTAGAGATAATTTAAGCTCTACAGTACATTGCATGTATATAGTGATACTGTACAAGTTACTGCAATAAGCTTTGCTGTTCAGTCTCACCATTTGGATAATATTGCACAGTAATAATTGGACACCCTTTGTTAAGGGCCTTTTTAGTAGTTGATATTAATGGGATGGTTGGCAGCTGGTACAACCTTTTAGACTGGGCAGAAAGGGGGCACAGCTTGAGAACCTGTGCCAGCTTTCCCCAGGGGTGTCTGTGTGGTTGTATATAACTCTTTTCTCAAAGTGTGTGTGTCAGCTACTTGGGCAGGGACACGAAGCACTGGTTGAACAGAGGGTGCTGGAGGTTTTAGCTTGCCAACTACGCTGGGATCTGGACCCTATAGCTGTGCCAGTGGGGAGTATTATTTGGGATCTGGAGAGAAAGGGAGAAACCAGACACAGACTGACTGTGATCTCTGTGTGCTCTTAAAGGAGATATTACATGTGAAGTTGTTAAATCTCGCTGTTTATTCTTACACATGGGTTTGGAGCAGAGCCATCGGCTCCAAGTCGGCCACTTTACTAGCTAAAGATCTCAGAATAGCTAGAGGCTAGGCCCCTATCCCATGATGCTCTCCGTCCTACCCCTGATCTAGTTTGCCACTGCAACTGATCTCAAGGTCTACGGAGAGCCCGGGCCAGTAGAATTTAATTCATTATCTTTGACCTAGTTTTTGAAAGTGTTTTTTCTAAAAAGTTGATATTTAGCTTAGTGTAAACTCTTATAAGGTTTTTAGGCAGTTATCCTCTATTTTCATTGGTGTACTACTACACGTTATTTACTGAGCGGTTTGCTCTAGGCCTTTGGCCATTTTTTTCGTTTGTTAATCCAACGTACAGTTCATATTACAGAGCGGTTTGCTCTAGGCCTTTGGCCGTTTTGCTGTATCAATACAGTTTGAAGTTTGCATTCAAAATTTACTGTTCTTTACTTATTCTTACTACCCTATCCCTTGTAATTCAACTAGTAGTAGCTAGCATGTGTGTGTGCTATCTTTATTACATATATTTATATATAGATAGTGTGCAGTACTGAACCTTTTCTTATCCTTGGTTGTGCAGGGACTTTATATCTGTGTTCGGTTTGTGCAGATTGCTGCTGGTTTTTTTTTGTGCATTTGTGTGATCGAAGTTGATCAGGGCTCCGACAACTTCTATTGTTTCTAATATGGCGGATTAGAAGGAAAAACAGAGGTCTGGCTTCAAGAAGCGTAATTGTGGCAGATGATGTCCATTACAGATGGACACGTTAATTGTGTTTATTGTTTGGGGCCTGTACACCTCCAAGAAGATTGCTCTGCCACTCCTTCAGCAGTCGGGTCTTCTTAGAACGGTGAAGGAAGTTGGTAGATAGAGGTTTGTTGAAGCCTGATTTTCAAGATTCACTGGATAAGGCTGACCAGACCTCCAAGTCCTTGAAGGGGTCGAAGTCCTCGAAGCCCAAGTCATCGGCTCTTAGTCCTTCTGTGAGGGCGTGGTCACCTGCTCCTCAGTCTTCGGAGCCATGTACCGAGCTGATGCCTTGGAGCCAGTCTCCGGTCTTGGTACCGCTCTCCAAGACTTTGAAGTCTCCAACCCTTCGATCAGTGGCATCTTCGGTTCCTTCGACCCGTTCGTTGAGGACCCTTTCCGATGTCGATGTGGACCGGGTGGTGCAGAGGCTTTTAGAGAACCCGGCATTGATTAAATTACTATCAGCTTCATCCCAATTGGGTTCGAAGCCTGAGACTGTCCCACTGGCTGTGACTACTACTCCGCCGAGCAGGGCCTTCAGAGCCGGAGGATCTGATGATTGTGGAGCCAAGGCCTGTCCCAGTGCCTTCAGCTCCTTCAACCCTGACTTCTTCAGTTCCGTTTGAAGAGTCTCTGAGCTGACACTCTCTCGTCGGCTCTGTGGGGGGGGGTCAAACCGATGCATTGGTTCTGACCTTTCCTCACGGGGCTTCGGTGCAGATGAGCTCGGTTTTATCCTCTGGTTCGGAGCCCGCTGTCTCTGCGCCGTGGAGGCTGCTGTCTTCCTCGGAACCGGCGGCTTCCTCTAGTCGAAGCAGCGGTGCCTTCAAGGGTTATGTCGTCTAAAACACACACATCGTTAGGTCCCTCCTCTTCCTCCCCTAAATTGCAGAGTTTTGTCTCTACACCTCACATCCTGTCAAGCATTGAGACCCAGAGCCTCAGGTACCCCCATTGGGTGACCTCTGCTCTACTGAGACTTCACCAGAAGCCCCCACTGATGAAGTTCCCAGAAAGAGATTATGCAAGAGGAGGCATATAGATTCCCCTCAGGAATCTTTGACATCAGACACCGACTTAGAGGAATCAGAAGGGTCCCCCTTGGAGGATATCTCCTTTGTGGATATCCTGGAAGTCCTAAAGCGGAGGTGTGATTGGCAGTACGTTAGCCCTACTGAGGATGAGTCGGTCCTCCTGAAGGCCTTTGGGTCTCAACCCTCCACCTCCTGGGTGACTCCACCCTTCAATGAACTAATGGATTTGGTCGCTCGAATGGCGTGTGAGTCTCCTGATTCCATGGAACCGGTCGCTTGGAGGCCTAATAAATTTATCACCTCCCCCCAAGACGAGATGTTTCTCACTAAGGGAGTCCCCTTTGATGCCATGGTGGTGGCGGCCACCAAGAAAGAGATGTCAGGAACCTCTTCCTCTGTCCATCCTCCAAATAGAGACTCTAGGACAATGGACAGATATGGGAAATGCATCTTTAGTTCTGCGACATTTGCCATGAGATTGCTTAACTATTTAACCCATTTCACCCATCTTCAACAAGATCTCCTCTCTTGGAGATACTCTAAAGGGAAACACAGATGATGCTGTCTCTGAGAAGGTGACGGCACAACTTAACACCCTTAATTCTATTGTGAACTCGTCCATGCGGCTCATTTCTTATGCAGCCGATGGATCGAGCCAAGCAGCAGGTTCAGCGATAGCTCTGCGGAGACACTCCTGGATGCGCTTATGCTCCTTTGTGGAAGCCTTCAAGTCTTCCTTTGTCAATACCCCATTTGATGGATCTTCCTTGTTTGGGCCCAAAGTCAAGGAGACGCTCACTAGGTGTGAGCAGGAGGGAAAGACTCTATCTGCCATAGGAGTCTGTTTTTCCACCCTTACTAGACCATATCCCAAAGGGCAGAAAGATGGGAAAATGTGGTTCTGTAAGTCCCAAGGAGCTTTCCAGAACACACACAGTGAACCCCCCCCCTCCAGGGGCAGAGAAGGGGGCAGTAATGGAAGACGCCACCCTGGCGGCAGAGGGGGTCCGCAGAACCTGGGTGACAGGGAGCAGTTCTTGGCAAGTCCTACCAGTGCTCCTGAGAGGAGGCCTGACTGTCCTGCTCTGGAGGCAGTCGGAGGTCACTTGGCTTTGTATCTGGATGCCTGGCTAGGAATTACAACAGATTCTTGGGTACAAAGCATAGTTACCAGAGGATACTTCATTCCATTTCTACGAAGCCCGCCTGTCGGCACAAAAATTCCAGATCTTCCACCCAGTCTCAGGGATCAAGCAGCCATAGAAATCCAGAGGCTGCAGGAAAAGAGTCATCCAGCCAGTCCCAGCAGACCAGATAGGATCTGGAACTTACTCCAGATTTTTTTTAGTTCCAAAGACGACTGGGGACTGGAAACTGGAGACCCATCTTGGATCGCTGCAGACTCAACACCTTTGTAAAGTAGTAGTAGTTCTGGATGGTCATGCTTCAGTTTATCCTTCCATTCCTTGGAGTGGGCGATTGGGTGTGCTCCATAGATCTCAAGGATGTGTACTACCACATCAAAATGGCCAGGCCATCCAGAGATCATCTGCATTTCCGGTTGGGAGCCAGTCACTACCAATTCCAAGCACTGCCCTTTGGACTCACAACAGCCCCCAGCGTGTTTACCAAATGCATGGAAGTAGTTACAGCTCACTTGAGATGTCTAGGATTCCGAGTGTTTCCATACCTGGGTGACTGGCTCCTTACCTCTGCTTCCAGACATCAACTAATTCTGTCCAGGGATCACACTCTCAATCTCTGCTCTCAGCTAGGCATCACTATCAATTTCAAGAAATCTGCGTTGTCACCATCGCAGCATATATCATTTATCGGAGCAGAACTAGACACTATCACCGCCACAATAAGATTACCCGTGGACAGAATAACCTTTTTAAGGACTCGGGTCTCAGACATTAGGCAGAGGAAAAACGTACTGGCCCATCAGGTTCTAAAACTCCTAGGCACCATGGCAGCTAGTCTCATAGCAGTTCCTCTGGGACGAATGCACATGAGGATTCTCCAATTTTTACTGTTCACCCAGTAGTCATACCAACAACTTCCCATGTCATCCTTAGTCATGATTACGGACTCTTGCAAGAAGGATCTTCACTGGTGGTTGACTAGCCAACAGCTTACGATGGGTCGTCCATTTGTTCTCCCCCCGTCGTTGGCCACGGTGACCACGGACGCTTCCCTGATAAGGTGGGGGGGCACCTGGTTGGAGACAGAGTCACAGTTGCACATCAGTGTTCTGGAGCTGAGAGCAGTGCTTTTGGCGTTGCAGCACTTTCACGACTCTCTGCCTGTAGGGACGATTGCCATACAGACGGACAACATGTTGGTTGTCTGGTACATCAACAAACAGGGAGGAACCAGGTCTTATCCCCTGTGTCGAGAGGCCTTGAGAATTTGGCAGTGGGCTGTGTCCACAAGGTGCTTTCTGATTGCAACTCATATCCCAGGGAAATCCAACGTAATAGCGGACAAATTTAGCAGAGCCATTCTGTTACCTCCCAAGTGGTCCCTCAAGAACGAAGTTGCGGAGAAGATTTTCCGCAGGTGGGGCCAGCCTTGCTGCGACCTGTTTGCATCCCCTATGAATGCCAAATGCAGAAGCTACTTTGCCCTAAATCCCCCACTGGGGGGACAGCCCAAGAGACTCGCTCGTACACGATTGGCCCCTGGGACTCCTATATGCCTTCCCTCCTATTCCCCTGATTCCCAAGTTCTTGCAGAAAGCCAAAGCCCTTGGCAGGACAGTAATCTTAATAGCTCCACTTTGTCCTCATCAGATTTGATTCTGCTTTCTCCTACCAACTGGAGGAACCTTGGATTCTGGATCCAGTTCCAGACCTCCTGACACATTTGTCAGGGACCCTCCACCCCTCCCTTTGTTCCATCAGACTGACAGCTTGGCTGCTCCAATTCCCTTCCTAGCCAGGTCAGATTACTTTTCTTCGGAGGTACAACACATTGTTGTATCTTCGCATAAAGCTTCTACCAGAAAGTTATTTGCTAGTAAATGGAAGTGTTTTGCCATTTGGGCTTCTCATAACAACATTGATCCCTATGTGGCCCCTATTGCTAGTATTCTGGAATTTCTCTCTAAACTTTTTCAAGAAGGTGCTGCAGTTGCCACAATTAGAATACAATTGTCTGCCATCTCAAATTTTCGTCTTGGAACTGATGGTTCTAACTTAATGTCGCACAAATTGTGTCGAGCCTTCCTCAAGGGCACCATTCATCTCGGGCCTCCTGTTTGACAACCCTTTACTCCCTGGAATCTAAATTTTGTTCTGTCCCGCATTTTTCTTCCTCTTTTTGAGCCTGCATTGTCTTGTCAATTGAAGTTCCTATCCTGGTAGACTATTTTCTTGGTGGCCATTACTTCAGCACGCAGGGTATCTGAGCTTCAAGCCCTTTCTGTCAAACCATTGTATTTGGTGTTTCATCCGGATAGGGTTTCACTGAGGACTAACCCTTCATTCTTACCAAAAGTGTGCTCTGAGACCAATCTGAACCAAACTATTGAACTTCCAGCCTTTTTCCGTAATCATTCTAGTCAGTTGGAATACATGTTGCATAAACTTGATGTCCACAAACAATTGAGATTCTGTTTGGACAGGACAAAGGAATTTCGAAGATCTGACCAGCTCTGTATCTTATGCAGACACCAAGAAAGGATTCTCAGTTTCTAAAGTTACCCTTTCCAAATGGTTAACTGACTGCATTAAATTTATCTAATCTTCTGCCAGTCTAATGTTAGAATATGGTGTGAAGGCCCATTCAACTAGAGCTGTCTCCACGTCTTCGGCTTATACGGCTCGTTTACCTTTGGATACTATATGTGCAGCTGCCACTTGGTCTAAGCCTCAAACCTTTATCACTCATTACAAAGTGGACAAGGCCTCCAGGGACAGGGCTTCCTTTGGTTCCACTGTCCTCAGGAATATACTCCCGTGAGCCACCCAGGATTAGGGTGCTTGGGATGCTACCCACGTGTAAGAATAAACAGCGAGATTTAACAACTTCACATAAAGAAGTTATGTTCTTACCGTAACATTCCATGTGAGTTGTTTATTCTTACATTCCCTCCCAGCATCCCCATCCAGGGTCTCGAAGAACGGGTAGACTTTGGGTCTGGTAGTCTTTTCTGGGATTCTTACTCCTGCTGGAGTACTTCTGAGTTACCTTTTTCTTGCTGCTGAGTTCAGCAAAATAGATCTGGGGTAGGATGGAGAGCATCAAGGGATAGGGGCCTGACCTCAAGCTATTTTGAGATTTTAGCTAGTAAAGCGGCCGACTCGGAGCCGGTGGCTCAGCTCCGAACCCATGTGTAAGAATAAAGGTGAGATAAACAACTCACATGGAACATTATGGTAAGAACATAACTTCTTTTTTACTGTGTGTGTATTTATTATCCTTTCCTTATATGGACACCTCGCACTGGTGTTAGTGGTGAGGAATTGAGGCTCCTTGATTGCTGGGCCAGTGCACGGGCATCACATATTGATTGTTTGGCAATGGTGGGATATCCACACCACATATTAATTGGTTGCCAAATACTAATTGGCTTGTAATGGTGTGGGTAGTGTGAATTCCTGTAGCTTGTGTACAGTGATCACTGAAGGTGTTTTTGTACTCTAAATCAGCCATGCAGTGAATACTCATAGAGTACAGATCACAATTGTTTTATTTCTTTTGTTAGCTTAGTTAGAGAGAGCAGGCAAGCATGCCAGCAGGGGAGTATGGAAAGCTGACAAGGAGCCAGTTGGCAGAGATATGCCAGGCTAAAAGATTGGTGCAGGGAAGTCTGACTTAAGGCAGACAAGATTGCAGCTTTGGTCACAGCTGCATCAGAAAGTAGCAACCAGGAGGATGATCAGACTGGCAGTGGAGATGTACCACACTCAGAGAATGGAAAGCTCAGCCTTTCTGCAGAGGAATTAAAAATCCATCTGGAGCTAAAGAGACTTGAGTTGGAGGCCAGGTGTCTGGAAATAGAAGCAGCTGAGAGACTGAGGCATCTAGAGAGTGAAGACAATGAGAAACTACAATGTTTGCAGGCTGAGAAGAATGAGAAACTGCTATGCCTGGAAGCTGAGTAAAAGGTGCAGCAGAGGCCGCATGAACAGGAGATGCTGACTCATCATGGAGGTAATGGAAAAGGGAGTAACCAGACCCCAGAAGCACAAAAGGTCAGTAAATTTCTTCCACAGTTTAAAGAGCGGGATAATTTTGATAGCTTCATTCATATGTTTGAGAGGGTGTGTAAATAGTATGATGTTGACCAAAGGGTCTGGGTACGGTTCCTGACCCCTTTACTCCATAGTAAAGCTGTAACTGTTGTCTAAATTTGCTGATCACAAATGATTTGATTATACTGTTGTCAAGAAATGTCTGTTAGAATGTTTTAAGCTGACACCTGAAACTTATAGGAAAAAGTTTTGCGAGCATAGACGCAAGGCAGATGAAAGTGTGTATGAGTATGTTGCTGAACTGAGCACTTATTTTCATAGGTGGGTGAGTGGATGTCAGGTTACCACTTTTGAAGGGCTGGCAGACCTTTTGGTGAGGGAACAAGCCCTTAGCACTTTGCCTGAGGACATGAGGCTCTGGTTAGCTGATAGACAATGTGCTACTTCAGATGAGTTGGGGAAGAAGGGAGATTTATACCTAGCAAGCAGGGCATCCCTGCACAGGAAAGCCCCCCCCCCCAGTACTGCTCATGGGTCTAAAGGAACCCATGGTGGGCAGCACAGACTGCCCCAACAGAATCTGCCAGTATCAGGGGAAGCCACTAGTCCAGGTACATGTCCAGGGCCTAGGGTTAAATGTTTTGAATGTAACCAGTGGGGCCATGTGGCATACAGATGTCCACATAGGCAAGGTGAGAGAGCCAGTAAGTGGGGAAGACAAAATGCCAATAGTAGGTTGTCTTGAGACAACAGGGGTACCAAACTACCATCCTGCAGATGTCCTGATCGCAAAGGATTTGGATAGGCAGTACCATGTGCTTATTCAGTTGCACACAGTCAGACTAGGAGACAAGCATGTGGGTCTGGTAGTCTGGGGGAGACAAAGACCGCATACTTGCAGCCAGGTCTGATGAGGTGGTTACTTCAGGAAGGAAGCTACACTGTAGCAGTGAGACTGAAGGTGAGCCACAGCTACTTGTGAGTACTGATGCTCCTTTGGACAGAGTGACTGCAAAGGTATAGGTGAGTAGTAGTACCCAGACTGACAGTGAGGCACCACTGTCAGAGGATGCCAGACTTCCTGTGGAAGGGGAGCTGGGAAGGGTTGTAGAGAGTTGAGACAGGCTCAGCACTCAGACCCTACATTGCAAGGCCTGAGGCAGGTAGCTAGTGAGACACCTGATTCTCAAGGGAAGGGGAAATCTGAATACTGGCACAAATGGTTACTGTATAGAGAGTGAACCCCTGAGGGAGGGCTAGAAGGTGAGAGGGTACAGCAGTTGGTAGTGCCTAGAGCCTACTGTCTGGCACTTCTAGCCATAGCCCATGATATTCCCTTTGCAGGTTGTATGGGCATAAAACATACAAAGAGACACATTATGCAGAACTTCTATTGGCCTGGAATTTCCAGAGATGTAACCGGGTACTGCAGAACCTGTGAGCAGTGCCAAAAAGTAGGCAAGGCAGGAGACAAGTTGAGAGCTCCTTTGATGCCTTTACCTGTGATTGAGGAGCCATTTCAAAGGGTAGAAGTGGATATTGTGGGGCCTCTGAGTACCCCAAGTTCCACAGCGAAAAAGTATATCCTAGTGGTAATTGATTATACTACAAGATACCCTGAGGCAGTGGCTCTGTCTGGGGCAGGTTTCTTCCTTTCTCTCCAGATCCCCAATAAGACTCCCCACTGGCACAGCTATAGGGGCCAGATCTCAGCCTAGTGGATAAGCTAAAGCCTCCAGCACCCTCTGTCCAACCAGTGCTTCATGTTCCTGCCCAAGTAGTTGACACACACACACACACACTTTGAGATAAGAGTTATATACAACCACACAGACACTCCTGGGAAGGTTGGCACAGGTTTTCCAGCTGTGCCCCCTTTCTGCCCAGTCTAAAATGTAGTACCAGCTGCCACCACCCACTAATATCAGCTAGTAAAATGGCCCTTAACAAAGGGTGTAAGTGTGACTGAACAGCAAAGCTTATTGGAGTGACTTGGACAGTATCATTATATACATGCAATGTACTGTAGAGCTTAAATTATCTCTACACAAAACAGCCACAGTTGAAAGGTTTGAAAATGTTTAATAAATACACAAGACCATACTTCTTACTACACAGTGCTAGTCCAGAGTTCAGAGATCACAGAGAAATACTTAAAATAATACAGTAGAAAAGTTCTGACAACACAAAAAACACTTAGTTTCATCTTCCTATTTCCCAGCTATTTCTAAGAGAAACACAAGTCTAAAATCCTACTTACATACAGATGCAGGCAGAGCAGGTTTTGAGTTGGATGTTCTCAAGGCAAATGCTCTCATTCTTTCTCTCCTTAAATTGATAACACAGTACCACTGATTTCATTTCAGATTACATCACTTCTTTCTGGTTCCCAGGCTAACAGAACTCGGAGGTTAATAGCCCTTTTTATCTTGCAGCTGGTCAGGAAGCCAGAGCAGTAAAATAAATTATACATGCAAATTCTAGCAATTAATTCTGGACTCTAGCCAGAATTCCTGCATCCAGACATATCAGCTCTAAGCCCTGAGATCAGACAGTCATGAAATGCTATCAGCTTTCTTATAGCAGAGTGCACTGTTGCATTTTTTTCAATTCAACATCCACTACAGTCTTTTCATATTTAAGAGAACAAGCCTGTGGCTTACATTAATATGTACAAATGACAGAATTATCAACAAAATTCTATCTAGCTAGGCTGGCAGCCTTCACCTATCTTCACACGTGTGTACGTGCTTTCACAAATCATTACAATCTGGAATCCTTTTCCAAGTTCCAAACCAGCTTTGCTAAACCATTCTCCTTGGGCTCGTGGATTCTTGAATTCTTTCTTCTTCCCTATTTGTTTCTAAACAAGAGAGTCCTACACACACTGGATGTCCACAGGCAGCTCAGATCCTTCAAAGAAAGCTGATCAGCCATTTGTCTCCAATGAATGTAAAAATGAAGACAGCCACTTCCCCAGCTCCTGTGGATGAAATCCTGTCCAATATGTTTCATCCAACTATTAGCAAGGACCAGGTGCTGGCATGACTCTCTAAAGCCAAGAACACCAGCTCTGTGGGTCCAGACAACATCCTTGGTTGCTTCGTGAGCAGTGTAAACATGACCTATCAGGACCACTTGAGGCACTGTTCAACTACAGCCTCAAAACAGGTTATGTTCCAATTGAATGGAGGACCACAACAGTCATTCCCCTCCACAAGGTTGGACCATCAACTGACCCAGTGAATTACAAGACCCATCAGTCTACCAAGCCTAATATGGAAAGCCATGGAACAAATTATGGAAGTGATAAACAATGACGTTGGCAACCTACAGACACTTGACTCATCACAATTTGGCATTGTTAAGAAAATGTCATGCCTACTTAACCTGCTAGACTTTTTTGAGAGGGACACCATGGCAATGGAGGAGGGTAAAACAATGCATTCAGTGTATCATGACCTAGCCAAGGCATGCAATACAATACCCCATTCAGGTAATGTTGACAAGGTCTCTGAGCTAGGCATCAATCCCTACATATCTCACTGGATTGCCAGCTGGCTCACAAACAGGCCCCAGGAAGTCTGGCTCAGTGAGACCACCTCCACCAAAAGACTGTTCACCAGTGGAGTACTCCAGGGCTGTGTGCTGGGCCCACTCCTGTTTGGCATCTACTTCTAGGAAGTCAAGGCTAATGTTTTAAGACATTTGGCTCACCAAGTTCACAGATGTCTGTTATAGATTCCCCCAAGACATCAACATCTTGCATGAGGGTTTAACACACTTAAATAACCAGTGCCAAAGCCATGGCCTGAAACAATAACCAGTGCCAAAGCCATGACTCAATGCCAAAAAATGAATTATAATGCCCTTTGGGGAAACTGTTAACCCAAGTTAATTACTTCATTGATAGAAAACCCTTAAGATTCAGCCCAGTAGTAAGGGATCTGGGAACATATATAGATAGCAATCTGGCTTTTGAACAACACATTGCTACAATAGTAAGAAACTCATTCTAAGTCACCTAACTTATAAGTAGGGGTATGGCATCCAGGTCCAAGGAAGTTGTAGTACCACTCTATTTGGCCCTTATGAGACATATCATTGAGGATAGTACCCCACTTGGCATGTTCGTAACCAGACAGTTGCAACACTTGGAAGCCCCAGAAAGGTTTCTCACCAGTATTATTCAGAGCATAAATACCCTGTCCTACACTGATCACCTAAATGCTCTGGGTCTATAATCAGTCTCCTACAGGCTACTGAAAGGGGATTTTTGCCTGGCTTTCAGGGCTTCCTCAGACCAAGCCCTGATGGATTTTGTTGCACATGCATAAAACAAACAGCACTAGAAACACTAGATCAAATGATTTCAGCTTCACTTGTGAAGTAAATAGGATGTGGTGGAGAGAGAGATATGTGCCTCAAAGCATCTTTGCACTAAAGAATAGGCTCCCCATTAATGTAAAAACAGAGGTCATCCCAGAGTCTATTCAAATGAAACTTTGACAATTGGATGGGAAATCATAAATGTATCCCTGGTCCGGCCCCATGTCCCTTATGGGCAGAGGCCAAAAATTAGAAATGTGTTATCCTAACACCCCCTTAAAAATCCCTTGATTACCTTCCTACTGTCATGCCTCCCCTATTATAGACACCCATGATACTTGGGATCCAAATGGATTTGGGTGTACAGCTAAGTTTGTAAAGGCCCTAGTGGTTGTTAACTAAGTGACCTATGAACCTAAATACTGTGGTAATCTACTCAGATAGCTTTGGCTATTGCAACAGTGATCAAATGTTGTAAGTTAACATACCACAATAGTAGATAATCTAATGGATCACTATTACATCAGCTGTCGTCCTCATCCCCCTTGTTTTACATTTGATGTATTGCCAGTTTGTGGATGTATATACCCTTGTGTATATATAGTTATATATGTGTTTTACTATTGCTTTTTCTTTTCCTAGCATTCTTCCATTCAGGGCTCCAGCCTTCCTTCCTTGAGATGAGAAAGCTCTGAAGATTTGTTGCCCAAACTGCCTTTTTTGGCTCAGCTCAAGACACTGGCAGTTGAGGCATATGGAGAGTGCCTGAAAGCTTTATGGTTATATTCTGGGAGGATATAATCCAAATATCTTAGGCTACCACAACAGTGATATATTGAAACATCTACTGCTTTGTTATGTTATTTTATATTATGTTATATGTTGTGTTGTGTTATGTTATATGTTATGCTATGCCACTTATACCGCTATACTGTCTTCAACGTTAGGTCACTGTTTCGGTAGCCTAAACTGTTTTGGTAGATTACCATGGTTTATGAACATATAGTGTTGAGGAAAGAATTCAAAAATCCAGGAGCCCAAGGAGAATGGTCCCAACAAAGCTTGTAATGGACCTGGGAAAGGAATCCAGTTTGTAATGCTTTGTAAATGTATGTACAAAAGACCATGTTCTATGTACTTCTGGAGATCACCTTTTCCAAAAAGCCACATAAGATGTCCGAGCCCTGGTAGAGTAGGTCTTAATCCTCCCTGGAAGTGGCTTGTTATGGCTTGTTGTAAACTTGATTAGACATCTGGACTTTCACTCCCATGTTCAAAGAAATTCAGTCTACAACCACAGACAATAAACATAATCCCCGCCTGAGCTAATTCATGTAAGAAAAATCTGTTTTTTAGCAACCCTTCAGTACAGCTTTTCCTTGCAGCTTCAGTTCTCAGTGAATCATATAATTCATAGACAACAGCAATAGATGCATCGGTCTTCAATAAGCCTACTTTTATAAAATAGCTCCACTAAATGTTGCTGTAACCATTTACCAGATGTTACTATCACGGATCTCACTCCTTATATATGAAATTTGTACCTTCAGATCTTACACCCAATGTCTAATTTTTTGGAAGTATTGAAAGATATTTACCTTATATTTCCATCAGCTACTAATCCTTTCAGTTTGGGAAACTGTAGAACTCTGCTATTAAATGGAAACAAACTGCTGGCTCTTCTTTTCCACAAATAACAGTTTTAATGTAAAACTTTTAATAATTAAAACAATAAAATGAATAAAGTTAGTGCTTTCGTCTTACTCTAGTAAGACTTCTTCAGACAATGTAAAAGATTAATTAGTAATCCTATATACCTGAGTAAATGTCACATGGTGTTGGGATACACTTCTAAAAGGTATACTAGCCCTGTTAAAATGCTAAAAACACTCCATAAATATCAAATAGAAGGAAATGGTCAAAAATAATATACATTAAATAATTCATGAAATAATTAATGTGAAAAAACATTTAAAAGTAAATGTCTACTAACCAAGTTACAAATATAAATTCTATCAAAGCATACTATGCTATTAAACTACTAAAAGTGTTGGAAAAGTTGTAACACTAAAATACCATAAGTACCTATTGCAATTGAGCAAACAATCATCTCTGAATGCTCTTTAATTTTAATAAACAAGCTAGTGAAGTCTTATTGTTCAAACCCAGTGGGTTGTAGGCATTTAGTCTAATTTGCCGCATGAGTTCACTAAGTTCTAATAGTAGAGTAATTCGGCCCCCTCTAGGGTTATAATGTTTGTGATCTATTACCTTAAATGTGAAACTATGGTCAGGGTGTTCATATATATATATGCTTTGCTAAAGCATTTTCTATTTTCACTTTCCTGATGATGTACACATGTTCATATATTCTGTCCTTTAATTTACAATCCGTCTTGCCTATGTAAAAGCAAGGGCAGGATCTACAGCTTGCCAGGTACACCACCCTCTCGGATAGACAAGTAAATCTTCCCTTGATGATGTACTTTCTCCCACTGATAGTAAAGGTGCCTCCTACTTCTATGAATTTACAGTAGGCAGAATTTTTGCACTTATACATACCTGTAGTTCTAATTAAAGTAGTGAGATTATTCTCCCATAAATTCTTAAGGTTAGGGCCCCTTCTATAAATAATCCTGGGGGAGGGTTCTATAATGGACATCAAATCCTTGTCTGACCTCAACAGATCCCAATTTTTACAAAGTATTTGTCTTATATTAGGAGCTTCCAAACTAAAAGTTGTAATAAATGTCAATTTAGGTGAAATATCCCTGGTGGTAAATTCATCCATTTGTACATTACTCCTGCCCAAAGCTGTAGTTAAAATGGGTTTATATTCACCAATAGCTCTTTTATGTTGGACCTCAAAAGTTATTTCATCAAGTAAATATACTGGGTACCCCCATTTCAAAAACATATTGTATAATACTTGACATTCTTGTTTAAATTCAGTTTCTTCCAAAACCATTTGTGCTGCTCTCACCAGTTGGCCCTTCACTACTGATCTTTTTTGCTGTACAGGGTGACAACTGGTGAAGTGCAGAAATTAATTTGAATATGTTGGTTTCCTGTGAATTCGAGCCTTGAAAGATGTATCATGTTCATTTCTACATCTAAATAATTTATGCTGTTGTGGCCCAAACTATAAGTGAATTTCAAGAATCTAGTAGTCTCGTAGGAAACAAATTTCAGAATATCATCCGAGCAACCATTAAACATAATACACACATCATCAAGGAAACGCATGTAATAATGAATGTTTTTTCTATATAGGTTGTTAGTGAAAATGTGACTGAGTTCCCATTGTGCCATCACCAAATTGGCGAAACTCGCACCACAAGGGGAACCCATAGTCACCCCTGTTTTCTGTAAAAAAAAAAAAAAAAATACCTCCCATTGAACATAAAATAGTTGTTAGTATTACATCCTTGTTAGTGAGTATTACATCCAATAATTCCTGCAGGAGATAAATTTCACTTTTAGTAGCCCCTTTTGTGCGAATCAAACTGGTCACCCATTCTATACCAGTATCCATCGATATTACCATATGTAGATCTTTTACATCTATTGTTAATAAAATGGTATTGTCCCCATGTGTCAGGTCACAAATATTTTTCAAGAATGATCATGAATCCTTACAGATGTATTCTATCTGTTCCATGTATTTCTTCAATTTCATATCCACAAATTTGGCTATGGGATAAGTTATGGAGTTTCTACCATTAACTATAGGTCGGAGTGGTGGATCTGACAAATCCTTATGGATTTTCGGTATCCCGAAAATCACCGAGGTGAGTGGGGCTAGGCATGACATATAATTACATACATCCATTTAATACATGATTCTCTAAATAAATTGTTCAGAAACACTTTGATTTTTTGGTGTGCCCAATTCATTTCATTAAGAGAAGCCTCACTATAATGCTCTGTCTTGAGTACTTTCTCCATACGTGCTATGTAATCCTCTCTGTCAAAAAATACTAGACCCCATCCTTGTCCAGTTTTACCACCCTTACATTCTGAAAGTTTGAAAAAGGGTAATTGTGAGGTGATGTTCAGGGAAGAGTTAAGACAGGCACTGGGTGGCAGTGAAGAGTTACCAAATAGCTGGGTAACTACAGCAGAGCTAGTAAGAGAGATGGCTAGAAAGGTGCTTGGTGTGACATCTGGAAAGAGGAAGAAAGACAAGGAGACCTGATGGTGGAATGAAGAAGTACAGGAGAGTATACAGAGAAAGAGGATGGCAAAGAAGAAGTGGGATTGTCAGAGAGATGGCAAAAGTAGACAAGAATATAAGGAGATGAGGTGCATGGCAAAGAGAGAGGTGGCGAAGGCTAAGGATAAGACGTATGAAGAGTTGTATAAAAGGTTGGACACTAAAGAGGGAGAAAAGGACCTGTACCGATTGCCTAGACAGAGGGACCGAGCTAGTAAAGATGTGCAGCAGGTAAGGGTGATGAAGGATAATGAGGGAAACGTACTCACAAGTGAGGAGAGTGTGTTGAGCAGATGGAAAGAGTACTTTGAGGGGCAGATGAATGAAGAGAATGAGAGGGAGAGAAGGTTGGATGATGTGTGGATAGTGAATCATGAAGTGCAGTGGATTAGCAAAGAGGAAGTAAGGATAGCTATGAAGAGGATGAAGAACGGAAAGGCTGTTGGTCCAGATGACATACCTGTGGAAGTATGGAGGTGTTTAGGTGAAATGGCAGTGGAGTTTTTAACTAGATTGTTTAATGAAATCTTGGAAAGTGAGAGGATGTCTGAGGAATGGAGAAAGTGTTTTGGTGCTGATTTTTAAGAATAAGGGTGATGTGCAGAGCTGTAGTAACTACAGAGGGATTAAATTAATCAGTCACAGCATGAAGTTATGGGAAAGAGTAGTGGAAGCTAGGTTAAGAAGGGAGGTGATGATTAGTGATCAGCAGTATGGTTTCATGCCTGGAAAGAGCACTACAGATGCGATGTTTGCTCTGAGAATGTTGATGGAGAAGTACAGAGAAGGTCAGAAGGAGTTGCATTGTGTCTTTGTGGATTTAGAGAAAGCATATGACAGGGTGCCTAGAGAGGAGTTGTGGTATTGTATGAGGAAGTCGGGTGTGTCAGAGAAGTATGTAAGAGTGGTACAGGATATGTAATGAGGATGTTCATCGTGTTACCCTGCTGCAGTCATTACACTTGGGTTATCCTGTCATCAGGCGGTCCCGCAGTCGGCCGGATTTCCAAAGTCTTGGTCCGACGTCGGTTGCCGTCACCTCATCCCTGACGTCAGTGCGCCAGGGGTATATATATTGCAACCGACGCCATTTTCTCCAGTCTTTCTTGCCGCACGGTGCCCGAAGCAGAAGCAGTTCGCAAGTGCCGGTCGGCCGACTTCTGAGATTTTCAAATTCGAATTTCAGACCGAAGTCTTCTATAAAGCTAAGTACCCCATTGGGGAAACTTTTCTTGCCTCAGACCGATGTCAGAAAAAGTTAATAATTGTATTTCTTGTGGGAAGCAAATACCTCATAAGGATTTTCATTCTTACTGCATACCTTGCCTAGGCCCTGATCACGATGTCACTTCTTGTCATTTTTGTGCTAGATTCAATAAACGTACTATTAAAAGACGATTTGATTTCGCACGACACTTTTTTGGCAGAAAATTTAATTATAACATGCCGTCGGAGCTTCCGACTACCGGCGAGCACAAAAAGCGCAGGGATAAGGATTGACAGCCCAGGCCTAAGCCCGATTCCGAGACCTCGGTTGATCTGGTCTCCGGTTATCAGTGAGGCTCTGACGCAGCCTCTGACTACCGCAGTTCAAGAAACCGAGACCGCTACAGATCTTTTGACGGATTGTACTAGGCCGACGCAGCCTTTTACTTCAGGCCCTACCGACGATTTACCTTCCAAGGACGTCGGTGCTTCTGAAATGCCATCGGTTTCTGAAGGCGTTTTCAGACTGACTACTCTTACAGTCAAAACGTTTTCTAAGTCGAAGATTCCTTCCAAACCGAAAAAGGCTTCACTTCAGTCTCCTGTTCAAGGCCCTATGCCTAAGAAACAGATGCTCAAGATGGCTGAAGATTTGATTTCTCTTATCAGGGGTACTCAACCCCCTCCTGACAAAAGGCCTTAGACTAGAGGAAGAATCTGCTTCCTCTGAACAACTGTCTATTTCTTCAGATTCCTCTGAGGACCAATACTATTCCTTCTCTCCTTATGAAGATTCTGATGCTGAGGACTCTATTCCCTCAGCTTCCCCTCCAGAAGATTACTCTTTTGGGGAAACTTTACATACTATGAGGGAACATTTTCACTGGGAAGGCCAGGATTACTCTGATTCCAAGAAAAGGCTCAGAGAGTTTCTTTTACTCCCCCAACACAGACCTCTAGCCATCCCTCCTGTTTTGGACACTGTGGATGATGTCTATTTAGAATCCAGTTTCAACCCTGACTCTCTACCTCCTGCTCCGGCCAAGCCTGACAAGATACTACAGAGTACCTGATTCCCACAAATTTCTTTACAAAAGCCCAGTAGCTGACCCAGAGACTCTCCCAGGGTCCCAAGGGGGCTAAGGCTTCCATGGCTAAAAATCCAGTACCTTCTGAAAGGGATTCAAGAGCACTAGACAGATGGAGGAAAAAGGTTTATACCTCAGCCACTTTAGCTATGAAAGCTCTAAACTGTCAATTTCATATGCTTAAGTATCAGCAATTTATGATCTCTCAGTTAAAACAAAAGATAACCACCCTCCCTCAACAATCTGAATTGAAAGAAGCACAGGATTTGTTGCACGCCACCGAACAGGTAGGCAAACATACCTTGCAATGTGGGTTTGATTCTTTAGAGGCGTCTTGCAGAGCAGCTGTCACTGGATCAGTTGTACGTAGGCATGACTGGTTAAAGGAACAAAGTCTGCCTGATCATGTTAAAGCAAAACTACTAGATGCTCCCTTACAGCAGGATGTTCTTTTTGGTGTTAAAGCAGAAGAAGTTTTAAAGAAAATGGAGGATAAGGCAAAATCAATGCAGACAGTCAAAGATTTCCTACAAGTACAACCCCCTCGCTTCAGCAGAAACTGGCCAACAAAAAATTGGTCCTTTACAGGCACTGACAGGCCTCAGAGGGGTAAATACAGGCGCACAAGGGGCAGAGGACAACCACAAGCTCAGTATAAACCTCACCAATGGGGCACTCCAACCCAGAAGGGAGGAGAAGACAGGTCTCAACCCACCAGAAGGCAAACTCAATGACTTGCACCTCAGCTGGCCAAACATAGCTCTTTTGTCAGCCCCCCTGGGGGGAAAGCTAGCACTATTTGCAGACAACTGGCACATGGTCACAAAAGATAAATGGGTACTAGACATAATTTTACGAGGTTACAGATTCCACTTTCACACCTTGCCAATAAAAAGAGGAATGCCAAACCTGCCACAAAATCAAAGGGCAGAGGCTCAAAAGCAAATTTCAGCTCTCGTGGCCATGAGAGCCATTCAAAGGGTACCAACTCAAGAACAAGGTCAAGGATTTTACTCAAGACTCTTCCTAGTACACAGAAAAGAAAATGCTTGGAGACCAATTCTGGACCTTTCAATTCTAAACACTTTCTTAAAAGTTCCCAAATTCTAGATGCTAACACTACAGCAGCTACTTCCCGTGTTGGGCAAGGAAGCATGGCTGGTAACGTTGGACCTCAAGGAGGCATACCTGCATGTCCCTATCAGACAAAGTTGCAGAAGATACCTCCGTTTCATTGCAGGTTCAACCCATTATCAATTCTCTGCACTGCCCTTTGGCTTATCTACTGCGCCCAGAGTATTCACAAAATACCTGGCACCAGTAATTGCATACTGCAGACAAAGAGGAATTCAAATATATCCATACCTGGACGACTGCCTCATTCAAGCAGAAAGAAAAGACATTCTCTTACAACATCTGGCTTTTGTGAAGCATCTACTAAATTGTCTGGGGTACACAGTAAACAAAAAGAAGTCAAAACTAGTACCCTCACAAACAATGACATTCCTGGGTGCCAGCTTGGACACAACGGCCCATAAAGCTTATCTTACACCAGACAAGCAATTACACCTGACTCAATATTTCAAAACAATGGCAACAAAGACCCAATTAACTGCAAAAAAAATTCTGCAGGCTTTGGGCTTCATGGCATCTTGCATACTGATAATACCATTTGCAAAGCTGCATATGAGGAAACTACAGTGGTACCTAAAAAGCGTATGGTCTCAACACAACCACAGCTTGGACACAGTGATATCTCTCATTCCCTGCCTTCAACAGGAATTTCTATGGTGGACACAGGCATGTCACCTCAACAAGGGTCAGCCTTTCGCCTTGCCCCCACCCAGGCAAACTATCACAACAGATGCTTCAGACTATGTCTGGGGGGCACACATGGCGGGTCAATGCATTCAAGGCCTATGGACTGCAGAACAAAGAAAACTGCACATAAACCAAAAAGAGATGCTAGCTGTACAGAAAGCTCTGACAGCCTTCAAGGATCTACTACAGCCTGGACAACTTGCAATAAAAACAGACAACACCACAGTAATGTGGTACATAAACAAGGGGGCACACATTCCTACCCTCTTTGCAGGCAAGCAATAATCTTATGGAACACAGCTCTGGCCTACCAAGTCCAGTTACAAGCTCACTTCCTGCCAGGACAGAGAAACACATTGGCAGACGACCTAAGCAGAAACATCAAAGATCCCCACGAGTGGAAGCTAGACCCACAAATATTTACAATGATATCTCAAAGATGGGGCCTACCAAATATAGACCTGTTTGCCAGTCCTCAAAACTACCAGCTGACAAAAGTTTGTACAAGGACATTCCACCATCAAGCTTGGAAAGCGGACGCTCTCTCCTTCAGTTGCAAAAACCTAACAGTATATGCCTTTCCTCCATTGCCTCTTCTCACAAAGGTTCTTTTGAAGGTCAAAAAGGAGAAACCTCGAATGATTCTCGTAGCCCCAGACTGGCCATGCCAGCACTGGTACCCGCTGTTGAAGAATATGGCTCACAGCCCACCATGGATTTTGCCTCAAATTCCTCATTTGCTCATGCAGCAAGACAAGCAGATTCTACACAGCCAGATCAAAACCTTAAACCTGGCTGCATGGCAAATCAATTAAGCATTCAACCAGCCCCTCTTTCACAAGCAGTGCTGGATGTTATTCTAGAAGCCAGGAGGCCAAGCACCAGAAAGGCTTACTCGGACAAATGGAAAAGGTTTTCTGCTTGGAACCAAGCTAAAGACCAAGACACGACTCAGACTCATATGCCTCACATTCTGCAGTATTTAGCTGAGATGTTGCATAAAGGACTTTCCTTCTCCTCAGTTAAACTCCATGCTTCAGCTATTTCAGCTCACTACAACACGAATCCACCTTTATTTTCAAATCCTCTCCTAAGGCAGTTCCTCAGAGGGGCGAAAAACATTAGACCTCCTAGAAGAGATCCTACACCAACATGGGACCTCAATTTTGTTCTGGAAAAACTAACGCTACCTCCCTTTGAACCAGCTTTTTCTGCAGACCTTCAATTCCTATCTTGGAAGACTGCCCTGCTCCTGGCAATAACTTCTGCTAGGAGAGTTTCAGAATTACAGGCAGTTATGCCAGTGGAACCTTTCCTCATTTTTCATCAAGACAGAGTTTCTCTACGAACTAATCCTTCCTTCATGCCTAAGGTGGTTTCCAGTGTAGCTCTAAATCAAACCGTCCACCTACCCACTTTCTATCCCAATCCCCAGAACAAAGGTGAGAGACTCCTGCATTCCTTGGACATTCACAGGCAGCTTCGTTACTACTTGGATAAAACTAAGGCTTTCAGAAAAACTGACCAGCTCTTTGTTTCCTATGCTACAGCCTCTCAAGGGAAGGCCATATCCAAGCAAACCATTTCTAAATGGATAGGCCATTGCATCAAATTCTGCTATACCCATCATGGGAAACCAGTTCCTCCTACCATTAGATCCCACTCTACCAGGGCAACAGCTACCTCTACAGCCTTTCTCAGAGGGGTTCCTACCAAGGAAATCTTAGAAGCTGCAACTTGGAGTTCAGTGCACACCTTCACCAAACACTATCACTTACCTCTTTATTCTAAGTCCAGGGCAGGCTTCGCAGTTCTGCAGGGCCTCATTGCCTCCGCTAACGTTGGTTTGGACATGTGCTGAGGAGGGATGCAGAGTATATTGGGAAAAAAGATGCTAAGGATGAAGCTGCCAGGTAACAGGAAAAGAGGAAGGCCTAAGATAAGGTTTATGGATGTGGTGAGAGAGGACATGCAGGTGGTTGGTGTGACAGAGCAAGATGCAGAGGACCTGAAGAAATGGAAACAGTTGATCTGCTGTGGCGACCCCTAACTGGAGCAGCCGAAAGAAGAAGACATTCTGAAAGTTCAGTCTAGCTAAACTCTCTTTGTCTTCACATGTAAAGTTGTTTCTGTTATTCCTATTGTCTATTTCTATTATTCTCTAAACTATCCCTTAGATCCAACTCACGTATCTTGTCAAATACTTCCAACCACGGTGGTAATGGGGGGTTGAATGTGCTAAGTACCTTGCATTTGTTTTATATTCTAGGATGCTCTTTGAATAAAAATTCCAAGTTAATCCTACGAATAAATAACTTAGTCAATTATTGTTCTAGCCAAGTTTGCTCTAGTATCAGGCTCAAAGGTCTGGCCCTTTGCCAAAAGGTCAGCTAAAGTAATATGCACCTCCACATTTGAATAGTTAAATATTTTAAAATCTTGCATACTATTATAAGTTATTTTAAGCACAACAGTGGCGGGGGATCCGTCAGGGTTTGCAACTCCAGCTAGACCATCTCTAGCTGGAGAACGAGTTACCCTTGCATTGCTCGAAATGGCTGTTTCTTCATCTGATAAGATCTGAAACTGTTCCCCGAGTTCATAGATTGACTGCCCCTCTTGTAAAAATTTTGATTTTGATTGCCGCCACTAGTACTAGGTTGTTGTGAGTCATTAAAGGGGGGGTTCCCCTGTTGGACAATTAGTGTATCTCCTACCATTATTCCTCAGATGGCCATTCCACGAGTTTTTACTGTTTGTGTTAGAATTGTTGGATGTGGAGGCTGCTTCAGCACAGGTACGTTCCGAAGAACTGTACTCAAGTTCATCCATATATTGCTGATTTGTACTAGAGTCACTTGTAGATTGATTAGTGTTAGACAACCGAGTATCAGGATTTAGCCATTCCTGTGTGGGTAATGGCTTGGGATAAGCTGACCCCTTAGTATAGTCATTGTTGTCGATGACTAATTTCTTATTCTTTGTGATCTTCATCTTCTCTGTTTGGCCATTAATACTAGAAAAAATGCATTCATATTCAAACTTGTAACGTGTAAAGTCAATGTCCTTTAATGTATTTTTATTCAGAACACTTATTTTATCATTCAGACTTTCAATACTGTGGAATAGTGTTTAATAAAAACTTCAAGTAACTCCAAACCTTGCCTGTCAGACAAAGCTATAACATCCTGGTGGAATGGTGAATTATTCACTAAACCTGTAGGATATCGCCAAGATCTAAGGCCCTTGGATACCTGTCGCCTTGTTAAACATTCCTTAAAATATGCCACTTCTAGCTGTAACTTCTTAGCTTTAAAAGATGTGTCGAGAAATTTTAAATTCTCGACTATATTAAATGGGCGTATGCTTTGCTGGTTTATTACATTAACAGAGTTACTGCCCTGGTCTTCGGATAAACTGACTGGCTGATCAAGCCAGTCTTTCAAGTCAATGACATTACCATTACTTATATTGCAAGGAAATGTACCTGTTTGAATTACATTCAAACCACTTGAAGCTCCTCTCGTAATAACTCAAACTGCCAATTCTGCCCTACTCATAGAAGTAATTTGATTAAGCAGTTGTGTTCCGCTCAAAATTCTTGGTTGCTGCAGCTGCTGGAGGGTGCTACTATTAGCACTGATATTCCGTTCATCATTGCTGCTTTCCCCAACTGAAGCAGCTGTCCACCTCTCATCCGGGACCGCCTCAGACAACTGGGATGCCATTATTCCATTCCCCATAGGAGGCACCTTTACTATCAGGGGGAGAAAGTATAACATTAAGGGCATATTTAATTGTCTATCCAAGGGGGTGGTGTACATGGCAAGCTGTAGATCCTGCCCTTGCTTTTACGTAGGCAAGACGGATCGTAAATTAAAGGACAGAATATACAAACGTGTACAACATCAGGAAAGTGAAAATAGAAAATGCTTTAGCAAAGCATATATATGAACACCCTGACCTTAGTTTCATGTTTAAGGTAATAGATCAAAACATTACAACCTAGAGAGGGGGCCCAATGACTCTACTATTAGAACTTAGTGAACTCATGTGGCAAATTAGACTAAATGCCTACAACACACCGGGTTTGAACAATAAGACTTTACTAGCTTCTTTATTAAAATTAAAGAGCAATAAAGACTTCACTAACTTGTTTATTAACATTAAAGAGCATTCAGAGATGATTGCTCAATTGCAATAGATACTTATGGCATTTTAGTGTTCTAAGTTTTCCAACACTTTTAATAGTTTAATAGTATAGTATGCTTTGATAGAATTTATATTTGTAGCTTGGTTAGTAGACATATTTACTTTTAAATGTTTTTTTCACATGAATTATTTAATGTATATTATTTTTTGACCATTTCCTTCTGTTTTGATATCTATTTTGATATTTATGGAGTGTTTTTAGTATTTTAACAGGGCTAGTATACATTTTAGAAGTGTATCCCAACACCATGTGACATTTACTCGGGTATATAGGATTGCTAATTAATCTTTTATATTGTCTGAAGAAGTCTTACTAGAGTAAGATGAAAGCACTAACTTTATTCATTTTATTGTTTTAATTATTAAATGTTTTACATTAAAAATCCTTTCAGTTTCATAAGGTTCAGATCTAAACCCACCAAATGCAAGTTAGCATGCAACTGATCCATTGAAGCTTCACAAGTATGACATACTTAACCACTAGCATATTAATATTTTTTATCTGCTTTTTTCTTAAACAGTTAGTCCCAGTAGGCTAGTGTCTTTTTAGGGGATATCAGAGGGGGAAGGCATGCCCAAAGGCAGGTAAAGGCTAGGACTGTGGTAGTGAGGTTCAGAACTTTGAATGTTGGCAGTATGACTGGTATAGGGAGAGAGCTAGCTGATATGATGGACAGAAGGAAGGTTGGTATACCGTGTGTGCAAGAGACCAGATGGAAGGGGAGCAAGGCTAGGTGTATCGGAGGTGGGTTCAAATTGTTTTATCGTGGTGTGGATGAGAGGAGAAATGGCGTAGAGGTTATCCTGAAGGAGAACAGTATGCTAAGAGTGTTTTGGAGGTGCAGAGAGTGTCTGATAGAGTGACGTTTATGAAGCTGGAAATTGATGGTGTAATGATGAATGTTGTTAGTGCATATGCTCCACAAGCTGGGTGTGCGATGGATGAGAAAGAAAAATTTTGGAGTGAGTTGGATGAAGTGGTGATGACTGTAACCAAGGGTGAGAGAGAGGTGATTGGAGCAGATATCAATGGGCATGTTGGTGAGGGGAACAGAGAGGATGAGGAAGTGATGGGTAGGTATGGTGTTAAGCAAAGGAATGCAGAAGGTAAGATGGTAGTGGATTTTGCAAAAAGGATGGACATGGCTGTGGTGAATACGTATTTTAACAAGAGGGAGTAGCATAGGGTGACATACAAGAGTGGAGGGAGATGGACACAGGTGGATTATATCTTATGTAAAAGGGCCAGTCTGAAGGAGATTGGAGACTGTAAAGTGGTGGCAGGGGAAAGTGTAGATAGGCAGCATAGGATAGTGGTTTGTAGGATGACATTGGTGATCAAGAAGAGGAGGAGGAGTGTGAGGGCAGCACCAAGGATCAAATGGTGGAAATTGAAAAAGGGTAATTGTGAGGTGGAGTTCAGGGAAGAGTTAAGACAAGCACTGGGTGGCAGTGAAGAGTTACCAAATAGCTGGGTAACTGGGTCTAAATTGTAAAGTAGAGCGCTTATCTTATCGAATCCCTAAACGTCGACCCATCCTTATCGAACCGCGAAAACATCGAACGTCCAGAAGAGCGAAACCGGAAATGTCGAATCATCATGGCTGGTCTTCTGCAGTATTGCTCCGTAAGGTAAGTGTGCGATAGTTATGGACCTTAGGGTTAGGGTGCAGGTTAAGGTAAGTGCATAGATGGTAATGTATGTTAGATTTAGTGTAGGGTTCTGTTAAGTGTATGTGTGTGGATTATTTAGTTTGTTTGTGTTTAGCTTTTTAAGGTAAGTATGCAATAGTTACGGACCTTAGGGTTAGGGTGTGGATTAAGTTAAGTGCATACATGGTGGTATATGTAAGATTTAGTGTAGGGTTAGAAGTAGGGTTTTGGTTAGTGACGGGATGCGTTTAAGGTGGAGGTGGGATTACATCAAGGATCAACTCTGAGCCCTTTCTTATTTGCAATGGTGATGGACAAGTTGATAGACGAGATCAGACAGGAGTCCCCGTGGACTATGATGTTTGCAGATGACGTGATCTGTAGTGAGAGTAGGGAACAGGTGGAGGAGACCCTGGAGAGGTGGAGATATGCTCTAGAGAGAAGAGGAATGAAGGTCAGCAGGACTAAGAAAGAATGTATGTGTGTGAATGAGAGGGAGGATAGAAGAATGGTGAGGATGCAGGGAGTAGAGGTGGCGAAGGTGAATGAGTTTAAATACTTGGGATCAGCAGTTCAGAGTAATGGTGAGTGTGGAAGAGAGGTGAAGAAGAGAGTACAGGCAGGATGGAGGGGGTGGAGAAGAGGGTCAGGAGTGATTTGTGACAGACGAGTACCAGTAAGAGTGAAAGGGAAGGTCTACAAAAGAGGGTAGTGAGACCAGCTATATTATATGGGTTGGAGACAGTGGCATTGACAAAAAGGCAGGAGTCAGAGCTGGACATGGCAGAGTTAAAGATGTTAAGATTTGCAATGGGTGGGATGAAGGTGGACAGGATTAGGTATAAGTATATTCGAGGGTCAGCCCAGGTTGGAAGGTTTGGAGACAAAGCCAGAGATCAAGATTACATTGGTTTGGACATGTGCTGAGGAGGGATGCAGAGTATATTGGGAAAAAGATGCTAAGGATGAAGCTGCCAGGTAACAGGAAAAGAGGAAGGCCTAAGATAAGGTTTATGGATGTGTTGAGAGAGGGCATGCAGGTGGTTGGTGTGACAGATCAAGATGCAGAGGACAGGAAGAAATGGAAACAGATGATCCACTGTGGTGACCCCCTAACGGCAGCAGCCAAAAGAAGTAGTAGTAGTATTCATACTGACTGGGGGAATGTTGATCAGGACACTGGGGAATTTCCCTTGCTCATTAGTAGAGTGCTTGTTTCATTCCTAGCTGGCTGGGAGAACAACATTCAAAGAGATCCAATATGGCGGGTAGCACAGAGGTAAATGCTGGTGCAGTGTTTGAAAGCTCTGTAAGATTCTGAGGAGCTGTTTCATCAGAATTTGTTTGTTTAATCAGAAGCAAATGTTCAAAACAATGATGGATGTGTTATTACATCCCACCAGTCAGGAGGGTTGCAGAATGATATTTTGGGTGAAACATTGTTGCAGAGCAAGACAAAGAGTGGAAAAGATGTTGTACTGGGTGAAATTATGGACAAAATTCAATTGGAGGAATCTGAAGCTATTTTGAAAGAAGATTGCCAGACAAAATCTTATGATGAGACTGATAAAGAAACTGCAGGGAAAGCAATGAGAGATGAACAGAGGAAAGGAAATGTCAACAAAGGAAAATTATGGTAAGAATTCAGAACAAAGAAGAAACAGAAATGGAGAGCTATGATATCTGAGATAATTTAATGGTCCCATTGGGACTGAAAACTCTGGAGGGTAAGTTCTTCTATTATTAATAGAGATATTTTGTGATATTTTTGAGACTGGTAATATTCTGGAAAGTTTTTTAGGGGAGTATGAGAAGAAAAATAACTGTAATCCATGGAATTCTTATGTGATTAAAGCATTTCACAGAGAAACAAAAGAAAATATGCATTCACTTTTGAAATGAAATTGAAAAAGAGACTTTAAAGAGACATCTAAGCTACCTTTGTAAAGAAATTATGGACATTAGCAAAGTCTATGATAACAGAGGATTATGGACTTAGGGATGGGGCTGTCATCTTGTACTGAAATGGAGAAAGAATATAGACATGTTCATATCCCTAAATGTAGAAGGTGACAGGTGTTGTAAAATATTGGAGAGAAAATAATGCTGTTCTCTGTGGAAAAGATGATAATTTGATAAGTAACTGTGATGAGGAAATGTTGTACTTGTAGGGAAACAGGTCATGATGCAAAAATGTAAATTGAAATGTTACAAATATAACAAAATTGGGCATTTATAGATGGATTTGTAATCTAGAGAAAAAGGATAATGAAGAAGAAAACAGAAGTGAGGACAGAATATGAAAAGAAAAAGAGTCCCAAAAATATAAAAAAGAAGCAGGGAAGCAAGTTCAAGGTAAAAATAAACATAAGGATAAAGACAAACATGAAACAGAAGATAAATAGAAGAAGGTTCCGAAATAAGCAATGAGGAATATATAAATTAGAAAATATTGGAAGAAGACTAAGAGACTGAAAAATAAAGTTTAAAGGTATAAGTGTAAAAGAAAAAGAGAAAATGGATAGTGCAGATGAGATGAATTCTTCAGATTTAGACAATTTCTGGTAAACTACAACATAGACAAAATGATGACTTTAGAGTGCTTTCAGTAAATATAAATAGTATCAAAAATATAAGTTGAAGAATGGGCATCCTAAATTATTGTAGTAAATGTGATGTTGACATAATACTGGAAGATGTAAGATTGTTGGCAGAAGAAGAGAGATTATAATTTTTATTATAATTTTGTGGAGGAGATACAATATATAATCTAGAAAAGGAGCTATGTTCAGACATAGATGTCATTCTATTTCAGTGTTGCAGTAATCTACATGGAGGTTTACCCTTCTTCCTTCCAGTTCGTCTGGCCAAGATTCAAAAGATTTTCAGTCCCTCTAGGTGCATCGGACGTCTGGCGTGGCAGCAGAAGCGAGGGCCATAAATGTGATGCCTGCATGCACCAGCCCTCAGAACTTTTCAGCTGCCAGTCATATGCCAGGTGCTCCTGCTTCTTACAGATGTGTGATCAAGAAAAATTCAGTTAAGTACCCCGTTTGGGGATCCTTTCAATCCTACTGTTTTTTCATATAGTCTGTCCATGTCATCCGGAAAGGGTAAATGTAAGTTTGGCCGGCAGATTCCCCACATAGATACCCACAATCAGTGTCCCTCTTGTTTAGGTAGGGAACATGACCACGAGAACTGCACTGTCAGTCTTTCATCGCCATCTTCAGGCCTTGTATCTGTACCTAGAAAACCAATGACAAAAACAAATAGCATTAGGGATGGAGGCCGTGTCTGATGCCCCATTGGAACTGCAAAAAAAGAGGCCTAAGACCCTGCAGCCTACTTCTTCAGCTGCGCCTCTACCGACCATTCCTCAGTCTGTGGCTGACATTGGCTTGACCGAGGATTTGGCTTCCGCCAGTGTGGGTAAAGTGGGTACCTCGGAGGAAGTCGCACAATCTCAAGCGGATGGCATGTCGTTAGAGGTTTTACCAGCATCTACCTGAGACTTCAGGGGGGAACCAGCGCTTTTTGCGGGTATGTCGGATTCTGCAGCCGTGCCTGACCCGAGGCCCTTGCCCAGCCAGACACCAGCTAGGCCTTTTAATAAACAAGTAATAAATCCAAGGTACCCAAAGAAGCGAATTCCAGCCAAGGAGCTTATTACCACAATTTTATTTCAGCGAAACACAGCACATTAACATTCCTTGACAACTCCACAAGTACGTTTTCATTTAAATTACTTCATCAGATGTGGACATATCTACAATGGCCCAAAGCAAGTATATTTGATTTCATAACTTGAACAGGTGAATATTCCATGAATGCAGCTGTCGTAGATATGTCTGCATCTGATGAAGTAATTTAAACGAAAACGTACTTGTGGAATTGTCAGGGAACGTTAATGTGTTGTGTTTCGCTGGAAGAAAATTGTGGCAATACGCTCTGTGGCTGGAATTCGCTTCTTTGGGTACCTTGGACTTATTACTAGTGATATTTTGGTGCCTTTGGCGTGCTTTGGTACACCTAAAAAACAAAAAAAAATTTTTCCTGCTTCTGAAAGCATGCCTGATTGGCAGGCCTTCAGCCAGAGTTTATTTAATGTCTTCATGGCCCTTAGGCCTACTACTACAGGGACCCCTACCCCTGCTTCTCCTCACCTAAGTCCTAGACCTCTAATTCCTGAAAGGAGGGTAGAACATTTGGAAGAGGAGGAACTGTCTGACACATCAGATGACTCCCTCTCCTACTCCTCTCAGATCTCTTCCCCCCCTGGGCTATGGATCTCCAGAGGAAGGCCGTATTGAGCCTGACTCCCCAGTGGAAGATCTAACCTTTGGGGAGACTATATACATGATGAAAAACTACTTTAAGTGGGAAGCCTCAGATATGATGGAAGTACAGAAGAGGTTTTATGACCTTATACAGATGGACTCCCCCAGTCCTTCTGCTATTCATCCGGCATTCCTGGATGCCTTTGCATCTGCTTCCATCAACCCTGACTCCCAATCTCTAGCCCCTTGGAGAGCAGATAGACTACAAAGTCCCTGAGACAGAGAAATTTCTGATAAAATGCCCTCCAGCTGACCCAGCCACTATCTCCATTTCTATTGATAGGGCTTCCAAGCTGCTCCCTACCACTACCATTCTCTCAGCTGACAAGGACAGCAAGACAATGGAAAGGTTGGGCAAGAAAATATACATTTCTTCCACCTTGTCATTCAGGGCCACTAACTACCAAACTCACATGACAAAGTATTCCTTGGCACTACTGGAGAAGGCCACTAAGGAATTGGCTGACATCCCAGGTAGTGCAGCCAAAGCCTCCTTGACTTCCTGCTAACTCTCACCTCTCAGGTGAAATAGACACTCCTTAAGATGCCGCTGACGCCTCAGTCAGGTCAGCTGCATTAGCATCTGCATTAAGAAGATATTCTTGTCTATGCCTTCAGCCTCCACCCCAACGACTTCAGGGCCAAACTTACTGATGCTCCTTTGGATCACTTTGCCCTGCTTAGTGGAAAAGTGGCTGACCTCTTTAAGTCCCTGCAACAAAAAGGCAAGGAATTGCAGGACCTTAAACACCTGCTAGTCTCGCCCACCCCTAAGTTCCACAGGAACTACGCAGCCAAGACACAATTCATCGTAAAAACCTCTAGGCCTTCTGCTCCCCCCTGGTCCAGGAGACACCCTAGAAGATAGCCCCCTCCTACTAGAGCTTCTCTTTCCTGCAGCCAGAGGCCTCCCTTTTCAGACAGGGCAGGTAGTGTCTGACTGCCTGCCAATCTCTGTTCCCAACCCTCCTGCATCCCATCCCCTGTCTGCCCATCTCTCTCACTGTCTCCCTGCGTGGTCTCTCATTACGTCAGGCAAATGGGTTCTGTACATCATACGGAATGGCAAACACAAGAGAAGTGAAAACACAAGCTGGTCACACCAGGTACTTAGCGTATTTGCAGTTTAATCCAAATGCTTTCGTCTTACTAGTTTCAGACTTCTTCAGAATAAAAAATAAAGTGCACAAACACATACTGTATATCCATTTCTCTACCCCTTTCTTAATTCAGTTCAGACCCACCCAGTTGTTAAAACAGATCTATATCATATATTCGAAATTTCAAAATATTGAACACTATAAGTTTCAACTTTGAATTTTGAATTATGATAACATTGAACACTCAGAATAGCAATTTTTTTCCCAGGGAAAAAATTTGCTGTTCCGAGAAACACACACGACACAAGCACACCAAAATAAATGAACCACACACATACAGTTAACAAAACCCAGCCCTACACTAAACCATACATACATTCCCAACTATCCACTTACCTTAACCCGCATCCTAACCCTAAGGTCCATAACTATCGCACACATACACTACGAAACTATATACAAACTAATTAATACACACACATACAGTTAACAAAACCCAACCCAACACTACACCATACATACATTACTAACTATCCACTTACCTTAACCCGCACCCTAACCCTAAGGTCCGTAACTATTGCACCACAGTGGAGGAAATAGTGAGGCCATGGAACAGCCCACCGAAATCTTGCCCTAGGTAAGATTTCAATGTTCCGGGGCTTCGCTATTTTCATCCTTCGATGTAGTGGGTTCGATGTTATGACATTTGAAGTTATAATATAGACCCGTTAAAACACAGCACAACATAAAAAGCATATTACAGTAAGTTAATACTCTGTTACAGACTCACAAAACATACTAAATATTGCAAATAATGTCATAAAATTCATAAAAAATATGCTTCTTTCAATTTCAAATAAGAACTTAATGACAGCCTGTCATTAAGTCGAGGCTTTTCATCAGAATTAAGTTTAATCTGCCATTTTAGCTCTTTAAATTCTAAAAATTTGTCACTTGGACCACCCCTAGGTCCTAAGTCAACGTAATCTATGGCACAGAATTTAAAGGCATGTGTTGGGTTCTCCCTAATATGTCTATATAGGGCATTCTTTTCATTATGATGTTTAATTTCATAAACATGCTCGTAGATCCTAGTCCTAAATGCTGTCTTGGTTTTCCCCACATAATGACTGCCACATACCTGACATACTGCAACATATACAACAATTTGGAATAACAAAAATATTTTTTAGGAGGTTTAATGGTGCCAAAGTTCACAATAGTAATTCTGTCTTGGTGAACTACATGTTGACATTGGGCACATCTTCCACATTTAAAACATCCTCCATCAACCTTTCCACCATGGCTACTCTCCTACATCCCCTTGAAAGAAGCCTCTTTTTTGTATAGAGTTGCCAGTTTTTCTCCTAACAAGGAAAGTAACTCGGGGTCCGGAGTTGTTGCCAGGATGTTGGGGAGGGGTGTATGTGCTAGGTCTTTTTAATAACATTGGTAACACCCCAGTGTTAGCCCCATTTTGAAATTGTATTGCCAAATTCAATTTTCTACTGTAAACTTTTACCTGTAAAATTGTTTCCAGTGTGTTAGCCCATTTAGCTGGGACAATGTTCACCTTTTAAAGACTGTTGGATGCTCTATGGCCGATTTTTAGACAATGTGGTGCTATTTTGGAAAGACGGTGAGGATATCCTGAATGAATTCTTTCAATATATTAATGAAACAACACATTTTCTGAGATTTACCATGTGTATGGACAGAGATGTGCTTCACTATTTGGATGTTATCATTAGAAAGGATTACAACAACAAGGTTTTTACATCACATCTTTATAGGAAGCCTACTTATTCTAACTCCTTGCAGCACTACAATAGTTGGTACTCTACAAATCAAAAAGTGAGCCTTGGTTAAAGGCCAGTTTGTAAGATTAGCCAGAATGGTTTCTGTACTGGATGATTTTCTCCAGGAATGTGAGATTCTGGAAGGTATGTTAACCAGAAGGGGGTACCCGAAGGAGATGGTGGTCAACATAATGAGTGAGATACAGATGAACAGGAATGAAGGGGTGCATCTTGTGTTGTTGGACAACACCACTGCCATGTTACAAACACTTGGACAAGGGAACAGAGAGCGTTATGGTAGGGCATTGATACTACCAAATAGCATTGATTACCATGACATTTGTAACACTGTCAAGAAATATTGGAGAATTTTCAGAATGGACCCTGAGTTACTTTCCTTGTTAGGAGAAAAAACGGCCATTGTATACAAAAAAGAGGCTTCTTTCAAGGGGATGTTGGAGAGTAGACGTGGTGAAAAGGTTGATGGAGGATGTTTTAAATGTGGAAGATGTGCCCAATGTCAACATGAAGTTCACCAAGATAGAATTACTATTGTGAACTTTGGTACCATTAAATCTCCTAAAAAATATTTTTGTTATTCCAAAGGAGTTGTATATGTTGTTATTTGAAATTGAAAGCAGCATATTTTTTATGAATTTTATGACATTATTTGCAATATTTAGTATGTTTTGTGTGTCTGTAACAGAGTATTGAATGTAATATGCATTTTTATGTTGTGCTGTGTTTTAACAACTGGGTGGGTCATAATTAAACTAATTAAGAAAGAGGTGGAGAATTGGGTATATAGTATGCGTTTGTGCACTTTATTTTTTATTCTGAAGAAGTCTGAAACTGGTAAGGCGAAAGCATTTGGATTAAATTGTAAATACGCTAAGTACCTGGTGTGACCGGCTTGTGTTTTCACTTCTCTTGTGAAAGCTGAGTTGTTGTGTGGTTTTACTTACATCATACAGAACCGGTTACTTTATGACCTGGATCACCCCCACCCCCCACAACAAGGCTGGGCATGCCTCAGCCTCCCTCCAGTCAGCTACCGCTCCTAAGACAGGTACTGCAAACCTTACTAATACAAGGCACTATAGAAAAAGTGCCTACAGAATCAAAAAGAAAAGGATTCTACTCCAGAATTTTTCTGGTACCCAGAAAAAACAGATCATGGAGGCCTATCCTAGACCTCTCTCATCTCAACCCCTTCCTAAAGGTTCCTACCTTCAGGATGATCACTCTTCCTACCCTCTTTCCTCTCCTCCTACCCCAAGGATTTATGGCAACCCTAGACATAAAAGATGCCTACCTCCACATACCAATAAAGCTCACCTTCAGGAAATCTCAGATTTCTGGCAGGGTCATCACAATTTCAGTTTTGTGCCTTGCCCTTTGGGCTTTCCACTGCTCCCAAAGTATTCGCAAAATGTCTGACTCCAGTCGTCACTCACTGCAGGACAAAGGGCATCCAAGTATTCCCCTACCTAGACAACCTTCTAATTCAGGCACCCGATCAGAAAACTGTTCTTCATACCCAGGCCCTTCTGCACCTCCTGCAGTCTCTGGGTTTCCTTAGAAACTTACCAAAATCTCATCTGGAGCCCGCACAGGACATTGTCTTCCTGGGCTGTAGAATCCTTACAGACCTTATGAAGGTCTTCCTGCCACCAGAGAAGGTGGTGTCCCTGTCACGGCACCTACCGGAGGTCCTTCAAGCTTCAGAATTGACAGCAAGGCAATTTCTGAGACTTCTATGTTACATGGTAGACCCCATACCCATGTTGCCTTTAGCAAGACTGCACATGAGGAAACTACAATGGTATCTTCGGTCAGTGTGGACTCCACACTCCCACTGCCTAGAGTTCAGGGTTCCCCTCCTTCCCTGCTTGCAGTGGTGGGTGGAACAGGTAACCAAGAACCCAGGCCTCCTCTTCAAGTACCCACACCCTCTCAGACTATGTATACAGATGCCTCAGATCTGGGATGGGGAGCAACCCTAGGACTAAATAAAGTGCAAGGTTTGTGGACAGACACAAACTAGAACACATAAATGTCAGAGAAATGAGAGCAATCCTCCTTGCTCTACAGGCCTTCCTACCCTATCTAGAGAAAGGCCCTCTCAAGATATTCACTGACAACACCACAGTCCTGTGGTATCTCAACAAACAGGAAGGAACAAAATCTTACCTCCTGTGCAGACTAGCTCTGCAGGTGTGGGATATGGCCACCTCACATGGAATTACCCTACAGGCAGCCTGCATACCCCCCTGCACAACTCCCAGGCAGATCACCTAAGCAGGACCATCACAAAAAAACATGAATGGATGCTTCAAAGAGATGTTTTCCTGAATCTGATCCACAGGTGGGGTATACCTCAAATAGATCTGTTCGCCTCCTCCATAAACAGGCAAATCCCTGATTACTGTACCAGGACACACGACCCCAAGGCACTGGCAACAGATGCCTTCTCAATGACCTGGAAGGGGAAATGTCTGTATGCATTCCCCCCTTCCCCTTGATTCAGAGGGTACTGCAGAAAATTCAGCAGGACTCACCAAACATCTTACTGGTGACTCCCTACTGGCCAAGACAGCACTGGTTCCCCCTCCTCCATTTGTCCAAAGGCAATCACAAGTTTACCCCCCCCCAGTGGACCTGATCACACAGCACAAGGGGACTCAGATTCACCCATTCACCCTGTGGCTGATAGGATTCTGATCCCCTTCAGATACCTGTACAACAAGGACATGCTAAATGTCCTGCAGGAGGCCAGGAAATCCAACACAAGAAAATCTTATCTTGGTAAGTGAAAAAGATTTTCTATTTGGTGTCACAACAGACAGTTGACCCGCTGGAAAGTGACATTCCTCTAATCCTGTCCTACCTGTGTGAACTAATGCAGACTGGGACTGGCTTACTCATATCTATAAAAGCACATTGGTCTGCAATTTCTGCCTGTTTACCTATGGACCCTCCCATTGCATCCAGACTTCCAGCTAAACTTGGTCTCAAAGGGGTACTACACTTGAGACCTCCCAGGAAACCTTTAAACTTTTTCTGAAAGGGGTACTACACTTGAGACCTCCCAGGAAACCTTCCCCACCTCCTTGGACAAAAGATCTCCCAACTGCTATGGTGAAACAGCCAAGCCAACAACAAGAGCACAAACTTGGGCAGAAAAAACACCAAGGCTAACGTAAAGTCCCAAAATAGTAAGCAAATTTCTTAGCGAACTAACCCACATAAACACATCCAATATCCATTTAAAAAGGAATTTAATGAATCCAGTTAAAAAGAATAAGAGAATAAAAGTCCCTGGATGCTCACATACAATAAGCGCTTTCAGTTTAATCTTCTTCAGATCATAGGGAATGTAGGGACAGTCTTACTTTTATACAAGATCTTTAACATTCAATTGGCCAATACCAACTTGAATAGTGCAATTAGTCAATATCTGCTCTTCCTTCCATATCTCTTTGGACTTACAATACCAATCAAAAGCTTTCATACTTGAATCACACCCCTAAATTGTTCACATTGCTATTTTTGACTAATATGCAAATTCGCTGTAACAACAACCAATATAAGCTTGGCATTTCTTTTATCTTTAAACTGGTGTTACCAATAGAAATTTTTGCGCTTAAACCACACCCCTTAAACTATTCGTAGTGGTGTTTTTTTTAGTAAATATGCAAAGTAGCTGAAAAACAACCATTAAGGGACAACAATAGTCCGTTTTGACCAATCAAAGTTGTAAATATCTAGATTCAGCAACTTATTGCGTCTTTCATTTATATTTGACAAGTGACTACTAGCAAGAATTTTGTGATATTAGATTCTAATTAATTCTTTCTTTATTGTGCGGAAGAAAACTTTCGCCAAGGGCTTGCTATAGAAAAGCCAATCTAGATGTCATTTTTATGTTAAGGTATTTTTTCGAACCCAGACAGAGATCACGCTGTAATATACAAGATGTTTGTGATGGTATACTAAATCTGTCATCACAGTGAACGATAATCCTTCGGACATAATGTCATGCTCAAATGACAGCGTTACTAAGATTTTACTGCTCTAATCATTAAAAATGACACGCATGCTGGATCAAATAAAATTTCCCCCAAGCTTAATTCTTTACAGCCATGAAAACACGTTTTCCTAATGACTGGTTTCCAATAATATATCGTATTTCAACATTTGTCATAGGACCATTAGCAACAATGATATCCAATCAACAACATGTTAGGCGGGGCTTGATATCCCGTCAAAAACTGCCTGTCCCCCTCTTCTCATCGGCAACCAAAAAAACTGCTGTCAAATGCATGGGAATAAGTATTTGCACTGCATCAGTTCTCTCCAACCATCCATCAACTAAAGTGTCAGCTGGAGTTCTATTTGCATAGAAATAACATAAGCCGTTTCTATGTTTTGATCCAATGTCCAAGAGGCAAACGTAAGCCATTTTCGTAATGGTCAGATGATAGTGCTCTCTCTCCACAAGTGGAAAACAATTTCATCTTGTTGTAAGAATCAATTTACACATAATCTTTGTCATGTTGGCATTGATTTAACTTCTCTATAATCAATGCCATTACTGAAACTGTGCAGCAAGTATAGATTTACAGAACAGATAAATTAAAATGTCATTAGCTTCTTCCTTCACATGACTTTTATAACTCTAAGGATGTTGCTTAAATATTAATTCAAGTTGAAGATGATGAGTATGGTGAACTCGAATATTAACAGAACAAAAGATTGTTATACTGATATAATTGCAGATGACTCTTGATCTCAATTAAAGAGAACAATTTTGATGCATGTCACTTATTTTTTTTTACTTTCATATAGGTGATGAATAACAACTTCAGAATAAAAAGCAAAAGACATTTTGATGTTTTCTTCCATACACACTTGATGCTCTCCCACATGTTTATTCAAGTTATGGTAGGTCTTCTCCTCTTCAAAATAGGTTTTATTGGAATAATGCTGTTTAGACCTGGTGGTTGGTCTGCTCTCAAGTTGATTATCCATTTAGTTTCTCTCAACTCTGTGATGTTCTCTGTGTCTCCTTTTCTTGGACCTGGATACACAACCTCCATAGCTTTAAACACAAAAGAATGGTCTTTGTGAGAGCTAATATGTGATGTCAATGCATTATGGGGATCATTATTAATGACATCCCTTTGATGTCTCTGTATTCGTTTCTTGAACATTTGATTGGTCAAGCCCACATAAAAAGATGGACAAGGTCCTACATGTAGCTAAGTAGATTACATTAGTGGTAATACACATGGCTTTAACATTAAAAATATAGGTTTTCTTTGTTCTCAGATTTTCAAATTGGTTGCTGCTGTCTATAAATGGGCAAGAAATGCAATGACCACATCTGAATGTTCCTTTGCGGCCTTCTATTCGATTATTGCCATTCCTAGGGGTGTTACATAATAATCTTTTCAGGTTCTTTTTATTCTTATATCCAAATTTTGGTCTGTCTCCCACTATTTCCTTCAGTTGTGGGTCTTGTGTTAGTATGGGCCAAAATTGTTTTATCACATCTTGAATTTGATGATTGTCAGAGCTATAAGTTATTAAGAGTCTAATTCCATCCTTTTCATCCATATTTCTGTTTTGTTCATTATTGTCAGTAAACTTCAAATCTTGATCCTTATAACCTCTTTCCTTCAAGTTCTTCTGCAAAAATGTAACCTCTTTATCTCGTGTGTCTTTCTGACTGCAACGCTTATTAATCCTTTTGATCTCATTGCACATGATGTTCTTGGAAATGTGCCTAGGATGCATGCTACTTTTTAGTAAATAGTGATTCCTCCATGTTTCTTTCCTATGTAGCTCCGTGTCTAGGGTCCCTGTTGCATTGAGAATAATGTTGACATCAAGGAAACTTACTGTTTCTTTAGAATAACTAGCTGTAAATGTTAAAGATGTTGTAGTGGAATCAAGATAGGTTTTGAACTGCTCAGATTGTTCAATCTTTCCTTGCCATAAAATAAATAAATCATCCACAAAACGCCCGTAATAAAGGATATGTTCATACCATAGACTGTTGGAATGAAGAACATGTTCTATCACATATTAGCTCTCACAAAGACCATTCTTTTGTGTTTAAAGCTATGGAGGTTGTGTATACAGGTCCAAGAAAAGGAGACACAGAGAACATCACAGAGATGAGAGAAACTAAATGGATAATCAACTTGCAAGCAGACCAACCACCAGGTCTAAACAGCATTATTCCAATAAAACCTATTTTGAAGATGAGAAGACCTACCATAACTTGAATAAACATGTGGGAGAGCATTAAGTGTGTATGAAAGAAAACATTGAAATGTCTTTTGCTTTTTATTCTGAAGTTGTTATTCATCACCTATATGAAAGTAAAAAAAAAAATAAGTGACATGCATCAAAATTGTTCTCTTTAATTGAGATCGAGTCATCTGCAACTATATCAGTATAACAATCTTTTGTTCTGTTAATATTCGAGTTCACCATACTCATCATCATCTTCAACTTGAATTAATATTTTAGCAACATCCTTAGAGTTATAAAAGTCATGTGAAGGAAGAAGCTAATGACATTTTAATTTATCTGTTCTGTAAATCTATACTTGCTGCACAGTTTCAGTAATGGCATTGATTATAGAGAAGTTAAGTCAATGCCATCATGACAAAGATTATGTGTAAATTGATTCTTACAGCAAGATGAAATTGTTTTCCAATTGTGGAGATAGAGCACTATCATCTGACCATTACGAAAATGGCTTGCGTTTGCCTCTTGGACATTGGATCAAAACATAGAAACGGCTTATGTTATTTCTATGCAAATAGAACTCCAGCTGACACTTTAGTTGATGGATCGTTGTAGAGAACTGATGCAGGGCAAATACTTATTCCCATGCATTTGACAGCAGTTTTTTTGGCTGCCGATGAAAAGGGAGGGACGGGCAGTTTTTGCCAGGGATGTCAAGCCCCGCCTAACATGCTGTTGATTGGATATCATTGTTGCTAATGATCCTATGACAAATGTTGAAATACAATATATTATTGGACACCAGTCATTAGGAAAATGTCTTTTTGTGGCTGTAAAGAATTAAGCTTGGGGGAAATTTTATTTGATCCAGTACGCGTGTCATTTTTAATGAATAGAGCAGTAAAATCTTAGTAACACTGTCAATTGAGCATGACATTATGTCCTAAAGGATTATTGTTCACTGCGATGACTGATTTAGTATACCATCTCAAACATCTTGTATATTACAGGATGATCTCTGTCTGGATTCGAAAAAATACCTTAACATAAAAATGACATCTAGATTGGCTTTTCTATAGCAAGCCCTTGGTGAAAGTTTTCTTCCGCACAATAAAGAAAGAATTAATTAGAATCTAATATCACAAAATTCTTGCTAGTAGTCACTTGTCAAATATAAATGAAAGAAAGAAGCAATAAGTTGCTGAATCTAGATATTTACAACTTTGATTGGTCAAAACGGACTATTGTTGTCCCTTAATGGTTGTTTTTTTTCAGCTACTTTGCATATTTACTAAAAAAAACACCACTACGAATAGTTAAGGGGTGTGGTTTAAGCGCAAAAATTCCTATTGGTAACACTAGTTTAAAGATAAAAGAAATGCCAAGCTTATATTGGTTGTTGTTACAGCGAATTTGCATATTAGTCAAAAATACCAATGTGAACAATTTAGGGGTGTGATTCAAGTATGAATGCTTTTGATTGGTATTGTAAGTCCAAAGAGATGCAGAAGGAAGAGCAGATATTGGCTAATTGCACTATTCAAGTTGGTATAGGCCAATTGAATGTTAAAGATCTTGTATAAAAGTAAGACTGTCCCTACATTCTCTGCGATCTGAAGAAGATTAAATCGAAAGCGCTTATCGTATGTGAGCATCCAGGGACTTTTATTATCGTATTCTTTTTAACTGGATTCATTAAACTCCTTTTTAAACGGATATTGGATATGTTTATGTGGATTAGTTCACTAAGAAATTTGCTTACTATTTTGGGACTTTACGTTAGCCTTGGTGTTTTTTCTGCCCAAGTATGTGCTTCCCCACCTCCTTGGGACCTTAACTATGTATAGGAGAAACTCACTTTAACACCCTTTGAGCCAGCAGACAAGGCTTCCATAACATTTTGCACATGGAAAACTGTTTTGTTGGTAGCTCTTACCTCAGCCAGATGGGTCTCAGAGCTGCAAGCTTTTATGGCTACACCACCCTTTTTAGTGTTCCACCTTGACAGGGTAGCTGTCAGGACCAATTTATCATTCACACCCAAGGTAGTGAATGAGCTATCCTTGAACCAGGCCATTCACCTGCCTACCTTTTCCCCAACCCACAGAGGGATAGTAAGAGAGTACTTCATTCCCTAGATGTGCACAGGCAACTTAGGTTTTACCTACATAAAACCAAGCCCATTAGTAAATCATGCCATTTGTTTGCCTCCTTCCACCCCAGGGCACTGGGGAAAGCGGTGACAAAACAGACCATATCGGCCTTGATTTCCAGGGCCATTTCATTCTATTACCTTCACCATGGGAAGACCGTGCAGTGCAATGTCAAATCCCACTCCACCAGAGGGATGGCCTCTTCTGGAGCCTTTTTTAAAGGGCTAGATACCAACACCATACTTGAAGCAGCCACTTGGTCCTCTGTGCACACCTTTACCAAGCACTACAAGCTAGACCATATCTCCAGAGCCAGGGCAGGGTTTGCCAGGGCTATCCTACATGGATTCCTAGAAACCTCTTCTAGGCCACCATCCTTTTCTCAGTGAGCTTTGGTAGTCACCCACATGTAGAATACTGCAACATTGGAATAGAAGGCCATAGGAAAGTTGTGTAAAATCTACCATAACCGTAGATGTCCTCTTCCATGTTGCAGTATTTTTTCCCTCCCTCCTTACCCTCCTATCAGGTTGCACTTGCTCTCCTTGGTGACACTGGACAGGCTATGCCCTTATAGGACTGTCTCCGACTGGGGCTTTTTAGGTTCTGAGGGCTGGTGCATGCAGATGTCACATTTATGGCCCACACATCTGCTGCCATGTCAGATGCCCAATGCACCTAGAGGGGCTGAAAATCTTTTGAATCCTGACCGGCGAGATGGAAGGAAGAAGGGTAAACCCCCACGTAGAATACTGCAACATGGAAGAGAAGGACATCTATGGTTATGGTAAGATTTTACACAACTTTACTTTTTACTTTGTAGGTGGTCAGTGAAAATATTAAACATAACATTGGCAATTATGGGAAAATTAACTATTGTAGATCTCAGATGGCATAATCAGGCGTCTATGTCACATGACTGAAAACGCAAAATACTGAATTTCATTTGACTGAGACCACAATACCTAATTCTTAAAATACTGAGTCTCATTATACTGAAAGCTTACAATGCTGAATTTCAAAATACTGAATTTTAAGCTATAGATGTGATGCGTTTCCCTCCGCCTGTGACTTGCTTGTGATAAAAATACATTACTGTAACTTAAAGTGCTGACTGTCAGAATACCGATAGTAGAGTAGAAATTAGTGTTGTAGTTTTTCTAAATGTGGGTATGTGTCTTTACATTTTTATGGGAAGTATCCAAAGTAATACAGTGGTTGTTTCGTGTGCTCTCAGCAGTAGTGTCACTGTGTACAGTAGTGTAAGTTAAGTAAAAGGTATATGCCCTTTTCCCCATTGTAGTGCCATTATGGAGTTAGTATATCTATAGTTGGGGGATCGTAGCCCCCCATATAGTTTGGTTTTATATCATCCAGTTTCTGTTAAGAGGGTAAGTAAGTAGTTTTTAACTTTTGGAAAGAGTTAGTCATTGATGTTGCAAGTGTGCATGCTGAAAATTAGGTATTGTGATCTCAGTCAATTGAAATTCAGTATTTTGAGATTTCAGTCATGTGAAGTAGACCCCATAATCAGGTATATAGAATTATAGCAATGTATTTCATAACGCTTTGGATTATGTAGCAATTAATATTAATCTAATGTTAACAGGGGATTTTAAATGTGATGTGAGAGGAAGAAAGAAGAGAGGAAATTATAAAATTTCTGAAGTTATAAAATGCAGCAATTTAAAAGATTTGGGATAATTTATGGACATATAGTCAAGGTTTATATAAGATGGGAATAAATTATATTGCAAGGTTTAAATATAGCTAAGGGAGAGACACTTGTAACAGGCTTTCCAGATCCCTCAGACTTATGGATAGAAATACAAGAAAATAAGGAGTATATCAGATTGGGAAAAGGAATAAAAAAAAATTAAAAAAAAGAGAAATTATGGGAAGAAAATGGAAAAAAATAAGTATGCTTTTATGGAAAAATCACGTTTCAACTAAAGTTTTTATAAAAACTGGTCTGATTAGTAACTAAGTTTGCAAGAAAAATATTCAATTTTTTTTTTTGGCATATCAGGTAAATGTAAGAAAATTGGTAAAATAAGTTATAAAACAAAGTGTATGGATGCCTTAAATGATTTGTAAAGAAATAATAGACAATATGTGATAAAATGAAGAATTTATGAAAAGAAGCAAGAGAAAATTAAAGAATTATTATTTAAGCAAATATGCTATTTACAAAGTAAAAAGAAAGGTATCAGCTTATTTGAGTAGAACAGTTAAGGAGAATACTAGCATAATCAGAAAAATTAAAGATGAAAAAAGGAGAGGTAAGAAGATCGCAGGAATAAATTATGAATATCATAATAAATTATATAGGAAAATGTTTCAAAATGGAAAGTACAAAAAAGAATGTCATGTTAAAAATTACAGAATAAGAAAATAAGGAATTGGAAAATGAGATTTCCTTATATGAACTAGATAACATACTTGGACAAGTTAATTTACAGTCCATTTCAGGATCAGATGGAATAGGATACTAATTTTTTAAGAACTTTATGGATTGACAGAAAAAATAATAAAGTTATGAATGAGTGGTTAAATGAAGGTTTTGTGCATAAAGATTTATGCAGTGGCATACTTAAATTTGTATGGAAAAAGTAAGATAAAAATAAAATTGAAAGTTGGAGACCTATAGTATCGAACAATATAGATTTTAAAAATTTTATGAAAATTCATTTGAGAATGGAAAGTAAAATTATAAGTATTATGGAAGATATATATAGTCTAAACGGAAAAGGATTTGATGAATTATTCATAGGTAGGTACTAGGCTATCTGCCCGAGGGCATTTATAAGCCTAGCCAGAGTGCTTCGGCTTTCACCACCCCATTGATTAATTAACTGATCCTCTGTTGGACATGGCTTTGTAAGTCAGGCAGAGATCACCTCCGAGTAAGCGATATGCCACTGAGTACAGCCAGAGTTTTTTCAATCGGGCTGCATAGGATATATGTTTGAGGCCAGTAATCCTCTTGGTGAGGTACTTTTGTGGTCTTTCCAGCTGTTGGAAGTGTCTTGTGAGGTACATCCCAAATGGGGGATTGTACTCTATGATGGGTCTAATGAGTGACGGGCAGAGGGGCACTATAACCTCTATTTCTAGATGCAAACTCTTTAGTAATTAGATGGGCCACATAGAAGGATTTCCTAACTACTTTGGCAATATGCTTGTCAAAGGAGAGATTACTTTCTACCTGGGTCCCCAGATCTCTTATTACCTCTTTTGTATTAAGGGAGCTGCCACCTATGTGGTAATTCGTGGGTGTTTTGTTTTTCCCAAATGGGATGGCTATGCATTTTTTGGCATTTAGCTTGAGGCCATGACTTTGACACCAGGTGTCCATCTCAGTAAGGCCCTTTTGGAGGATGTCCGTGTTAGCCGGAGAGTCAAATATGGCTCCCAGTTTGCAGTCATTGGCGAACTTGGTTAGCCATAGTCCTTCAGTGTTTGCCTGTACTTCTGAGAAGTATATGCCGAACAGTAGGGGTCCCAGGACCGAGCCTTGTGGGACACCACTTGTGACTGGTTTAGAGTTGGACCTGGAGCCCACTATTCTTACCGTGTGAGTTCTGTCTGTAAGCCAGTTGGCAACCCATCTCATGATGTAGGGGTTTATGTTCAGGCTGGTGAGTTTTTCTGTAATACCTGAGTGGGGAATGGTGACAAAAGCCTTGGCGAGGTCAAGGTAGGCTGTGTGAACCACTTTTCTCTCGTCTATGGCCTTGGTGACTGTCTCAAAGACAACCAGGTTTAGTAGGCATGATCTGTCCTTAAAGCCAAACTGGGTCAGGTCAAGTGTTTGGAGGTTCCCAATGTCTTTGTTAATGAGTTCCATGATGATGCGCTCCATAGCCTTGCAGACCAGGCTAGTCAGGCTTATGGGGCAATAGTTACTAGGGTCAGTTGTGGCCCCTCCTTTGTGGAGAGGAATAACCATTGCTGTGCGCCATTCTATGGGCACGTAGCCTGTGGAGAGGCTGAGGTTGAACAGCGTGGGTTGGGGGTTAGTTCATTCTGTAGTTCGTGCAAGACACAGTCTGGGACACCATCTGGTCCCATTGATGCTGTTTTTGGCTTTTGAAAGGGCTGTTTTCACCTGTGCGTCTGTGATTTTTGGGACACTACACTTTTCCGGTATTGTTATGGGCCCTTTTGGAGGTGAGAGGGGGGTAAAGTTTGCACTGAATCTATCTGCCAGGATGTTGGCAATATCAGTAGGTTCAGTATATTTTGTGCTATTGTGCGCTAAGTCAGTGCATATCTGCGAGTTGCCACTTAGATTCTTAACATAGCTAAAGAAGGCTTTGTGGTTATCTTTTGAATCCTTGGCTATTTTTCTTTCGAAGTTAGCCTTTTATGATTTCATGAGGGACCTTAGTTTCTTACTGATACTGATCAGAGATGTATTTCCTTCTTGGGATTTGCTTTTTTTCTGAACTAGTTTCCTCCTTCTGTTGTATAGTCTGTTTATTGCAGGGGTCCACCAAACTGGTTTCCTTCTCTTAGAGGAGTGAGTCTTGGTTTTGCTAGGGATGGCATGATCCATGCATCCTTGTAGGTGCTCATAGAGTGCATTTGTAAAGGTTTCTGCATCTTGGCCAGCATTATCCTTTAGCGTGGAGGCTGTGAAACTTACCTCCTCTGTCTTAAGTAAGGTGAAGTTTGCTTTAGAAAAGTTTTTTACTGTGGTTTTCTTAGTTGGGGGTGGTGGTGGGGTGTGGACATCCAGAGTGATTAGTTTATGGTTTGATCTAACCAGTGATGGGTTGACCTCTGGTGTAGAACACCTGTCGCCCATGTTGGTGATGACCAGGTCCAATATGTTTTAACCTGTGGTAGGGGAGTTTACCATCTGATCCAAGGCATTTGAGTTGATAAATTCTAGGAAGCGCTGGGCCTGGGAATTTGTACTCGAGTAGTTTTCCCAGTGAGTGGTAGGGCAATTGAAATTACTTAATATCAGAGTCTTCGGTATAACCTTTATGTTTTCCAGTGTCTCCAGAAAGGTGGAGTGGTGGTCCTGGGTCATGGAGGGTGATCTGTAGCAGGCCACAATTTGCATTGCAGATTTGCCCGATGTTAGTTGCACATGGATGATCTCAGAGGTATCATGCTGCGCCACTAACCTGGAGGTGTAGGTATCCTTGATGAATATGGATACACCCCCTCCTTTTGTGTTTCGGTCCGTGTTCTGTGGCCAAAACGTGTGGTATGAGTTGTAGCCTGGTAGTGCTGGGGTGCTCTCTGGTGCCTTGAACCAGATTTCATTTACTGCACAGATGTTGACATTCTCCATACTGAGGAGTGCTTCGAGTGTGTGCATTTTGAGATTTAAACTCCTGGCGTTGAGTAGCATAACCCTCATTTTTTTGTTAATTGTGCTGCTTACGGTGGTGGGTTTGACTTTTGAGCCTTGCCTAAAAAAGGCACTATGGGGGCAGCAGGAGCCTTGGCCAGTATTCGAAAGCCTAGGGGTGACAGGTGCAAGCCGTCTCTTGCGAAGCAACGCGGCTTGTTGAACATGTCGTCCCAGGCTGACAGACACTGGATCCCCTTTGAATGACACCAAAAGCTTAGCCAGTTGTTGAAATTGATAATTTTTTCTTTATACTGAGGTATTATTCTTGGTGAGGGCAGGATGCTACTCAGCGTCATACTAGCCTGGGCTGCATGATCAGAGAGCTCTTCCATGTCTCTTTTCATGTAGTCCAGGGAGGTACGTCTCGGGTCATTCACACCAACATGAACAATGACAGAGTCATATTTGTACTTGTTCTGGAGTGACCTGAGTGCTTGTGTTATGTGGCGGATTCTGGCTCCTGACAGGCAGCCAACAGTAACCATCTGCTTGTCCAGCCTAGTGAGTGGGACATCAGTGTGCCTGACTATAGTCACCTATTACTAGCGTGTTAGGTATGTTATTTCACCTTAAGGGCTGTGATGGTGCAGCACACTGATTTTGTGTTTTATGTGTTGTCTGGTTTGTGACGGGAAGTGCAAGTTGTTTGGGTGTCTGCTTTGGAGGTCTCTGATGCTTTTGCAGGTTTTTATTTAGAGCCTCCAAGTATGATTTTGTGTATTTATGTGTATTTTTTGCCAGTGCTGTTTTAGTAGGTCTGTGTGTGGCTGGAGGTGTGGTGCAAGTGTTAACCTTCTCCTCTTGACTGTTCCAGTCTTGGGTGGAGACAACTTAGCTTCCAGTTTGACTGTATAATTGCATCTCTCGCATATATTAGTGTTTTGTGGTAGGAGGAGAGGGTTGTCTGTGTACATGAGGCAGTTGTAACATTGCCTCAGGATATCCAGATTCACCAGCTGGACTGGAGAGTGCACCTGAAGTTGGCCTTTGGTCATGCCTGAATAGTAGTGTGAGCTGCTTAGTTGCTTGGGTGGTGAGGGGTGAATAAAGAGCCTAGCCCTGCTGGGCAATCAGTGTCAGGGTATATTAGTGCTTGCTATTGGGTCTGAGCAAGTGCTGGGCTGTAAGATGCATTTTGAGTGCTTAGGTTGAGAGTTAGACAAGTTTCAAGGGAAAAACTGGAGAGACTTAGTGGAGCTGGGAATAATTTAACCGTAGCTAACCAGCACTGCCCGGTGTGCAAAACCGTGCAAACACGGTTTTTATTGTAGGGAAATGAAAGAGATAGAAATTAGCCCAAAATGGCCAATAAACTACTAGTTTCTGAACCTCTCCTCCAGGGACAGATAGGTTGCTCAAAGCTCCCCTCTCTCACAGGTGAACAGAGAAACCTCCTTCTATCCAAGTAAGGTATGGGCAACTCAGAAACTAGTATCACAGCCCTGAATTCAGCACTAGCCTGAAAACTGGACTGTACTAGCTTAGAAAGGCAGGAAACAAGGAATTTTTTTTTTTTTTAAAAGATAAGGTGAAAACAGTAAAAAATACACTTAAAACAGCTTTAAACGACTACAAACTATCAGAAAAGGTTATCACACTTTAGTGCACAGCCTACAACAGTTAAACAAATTATTTAAACAAAAAACAACTTTTTAAAAGTGCAGGCAGTCAAATAAGTACAATATGTGAAAAAAACAAGCTTTTAAATCACAATAAATGCTGGAAAATCTGTGTTTAGGTGGAAAACAGTTAAGTACAGCAAGAAAGTACAGAAAACTGATACTTAATCACTCCAAAGTCTCTCTTCTAAGCTAGAAGGCTTGTATCAGTTCAAGGCTTTCTAGTGCTACCCAGTAGGTTAGTTACTGGAAAGATGGGAAACAAGCGCAGATGTGGTCTTTTAAACCAGAAAGTTGAAAGAGACAGACTGTCCAAATGGTCAATAAACTACAATTTCTGGGCCAAGAACCTCTCCTCTCATGGTAGACAGGGTACCTAGTGCTTACCACTCCCACTGATAAGCTAGAAGGCTTCTCTCCAACACAGAAGGGCTTGGGGGGGGGGCTCAGAAGCTTACCATCAGTCCTGGATACAGCAATTCTGTACCTGGACTACACTAGTTATAGGAAAGGCAGGGGACCAAACGCAAAAATGGGCTTTTAACCAGAAAGTAGAAAGAGATGGAAAAACTGCCCAAATGGCCAATGAACTACAATTTCAAGGCCAAAACCCACACTTCCCGTGGTAGATAGGTTACCTAGTGCTTACCACTCCCACTGATAAACTGGATACAGCAAGTCTATATCTGGATTTGACTAGTTACAGGAAAGGCAGGAAACAAGCTTAGAATTTTTTTTTTTTTTTTTTTTTACAGAAAAGCAGCTAAAACAGCAGTAAATACAATTCAAATTGTAGTGCAGGCCTGCACACCCGAGTGTGTAGCAACACTACGGAAAATGCAGTTCAAATAAATGCAATTAAATTAACAAATGACAAAAAACAAGTGCAGAAGGCAGTAAATTAGAAAGCTACTAACAAGCAGTAATAAGTGCAGAGTAAGAGCGACTGAACAGATAGCACGCAGAAGAGCAACTAAGACAGTTGCAGTAAGAGCAGCTGAATAAAAAAAATATATATTTATTTATTTATTTATTTTTTTTTTTTTTGAGGGAGGGAGCAGAGCAAGATTGAGTTTTTAATTAAGTTAATTAAGATTATTCGTAGTAAGGGAAGTTAATTAGTTAATTAAGATTATTTGTAGTAAGGGAAATTGTGGATGATATGATATATTATAAACAGGATTGGTGAGACTAAGATCATGATAGGAGATTTAAATAACGCTTTTAAAATAGTACAGCATGACATTCTGTGGACAATTATGGAAGACTATAACATTAGTAAGAAAATTAAGAAGGTACGTTGTTTTGAACAAAGTAATATTAGTGAATGGATGAATAAGCAAAGAAATAAAGAATGGCATATGTCAGGGATGTCCTATGAGTAGTATATTATTTGCATTAGTTATGAATGTATTAGTCAGAGAAGTAAATTTGCACATAAGAGGTGCTACTTATATTACTAATGAAGAGATGAAATTCCAGTCATGTTTACTTATGCAGATGATGATATATTCATTTGAATAAATGTCTGGATGAAAGAAGTTATATGTTATATTTATTGTTTAAATATAATAGGCATGACTTTAAAGAAAAAAGTAAAGGACTGGGTGATATAGTAAATATAGGAGTATCTTTCTTGAAAGAAATTTGTGTGATAGGAATAAGATTAGGGATAAAAAATTAAGTGAGGAGCAATTGAATAGGATACTAGATGAAATAAATGAGCTGTGTTGTTTTTGAAAACATACAAGCTATTGTTTAATAAAATGTTTGATTAATTTAGCCATACTGGGAAAGCCTGCATATTTAGCTAGTGTCAAAATGTTGCCAATAATCTATGAGAAATACTACAAGTATTTTTATGTGGGATACAAGATTGAATCCAGTGAAGAGATGAGTCTTATACATGGACAAAAAGATGGAGGTTTAGAATTAATAAACCCAATTGTTTATGCTGCTTTTTTGAATTTGTATAAAGTTTTGTTTTGAATAAATTAATAAAATGAAAAGTTAGTAGTAAATTTATGAAAGAACAAATATAAGCAGCACTGAGATATGTTAAAAATCTCAAAAGAAGAAAAGTATGTTTAAATGAAGTAACAGAGAAAATAAAATTGATGAAATAGAAAATGAGAGGAAAGTGTGGCATAAAACATAATACAATATTATTATGGTAATCCTTGGGCTGAGCTAGAAAATGAAAAAAAGTTCGAGCTATAAAAGTACAAAAAGCATGGTGTAATAAACAAGTAGAATGTCAAGATTTTTTAATGAAGATTAGTGATTAATACATTACCAGTAAAGGGAAATATGCCATATAAAGAAATCACTAAAATAGTTTTGTATATACTGTGATAAAGAAATAACTACAGAACATGTTTTCTTACAATGTATATGGGTTGAAAATTTGTAGGAAAATTTCTTTAAAAATATAAAGGAGGTAAATGAAATAAATATGGATATGATTATGTATAGATATCATAGCCATAAAAATAAGGAATATGTTAGTAAAATAGGTAAAAGATTATTTTATTTTGTGTTGACTATTTGGAATGAGGCTAAATGAAATCATGTTTAATGGTAAATGGAGACTAGCAGTAATTTTAAGAAAAATTAGATGCTGGTTGTGGAAAAAATAAAATAATGAAGACAGAAATTTAACATAATTGTGAAAAGTAATATCTATGATTGTATGACAATGGAAATGAATGGAGGATTGTACACTGTATACATTTGTAAATGTGTAAATATTTAAGTTTGTAAATAGTATTGTACACAATGTTTTTAAATAAAGAACCCCTAGTCATTGAAGGAGAGGAAGTGAAGCACTCTCTTGAACTACTAGGTGGTGCTGGAGGGTATCCAAGATGGAGGAGAGTGCAGCAGAGCTGGAGAAAGGAGCAGGAGAAAACTTAATGAAGAGATGAAATAACTGTTACAGAGTTGGAACATTGAGGACTGGATACAACTTCTGATAGATTTGATGACCCAGGCAGAGCCAAAGGAAGGAGAAGAAGCAAGATAAGTGAGATGGTGAAGAGAGTATTATAGGAAGAAGAAACTGAGAGACTGAAAACTCGATGTTTATAAAGTGACATTTTCAATGTTTAACTTGATGTAAAAATATGACCAAGTCTGAAAAAAAGAAATGCAGTAATAGAGAGAATATTAATTTCAGAGCTTGGGACTACAGTTAAAAAAGAAAATGCACATGCAATGATTTCAGATATGTATGACCATTAAATAAAACTTTTTTTTTTCTTTCACTATGTAGTAAATTACATGAAGTTAATCTGTGATAAAAAGTATGCACTGGGGGTTGGGAAGTGTGGGTAACAATGGATGTTAAGGATGGGAAAAATCAACCTTTCACATACAATCAGTGTGAATGGTAAAAGTGGATGTTATTTCTGTGGGGATGAAAATCATTTAATGCAAGATTGTAACAAATAAAAGTGTAACCAATGTAGAGAGAGAGGACATGCAGCAAAACATTATAAGCCTTTTTTGTAGCAAATGTAAAAAAAATGTGGACACTTGGTTTGACCGTCCCAAATTAGAAAAGGAAAGAGTAGATGAAGGGGAAAAGGGGAAAGCTGATAAGATGTTGAAAGATAAGGCAGTATAAAGGAAGGTGATACTGAAGAAAGGTTAACAAATGGTGTGGAAGACAAGAAATAACTGTTCAAAGTGAAGTTATTAATATACAGATAGAAAGCAGTTAGTAATTTTTAGAAAGTGAAGAAGATGATGGAGAAGTGAGGAGTACAATGACAAGATAGTGAAAAAACAATTGGTAGGAGACTTAGGAGAAATAAGATCGAGAAGTAAACCACTTACAAAAAAGGAAAATGATGATATAGGAATTTTGGCATTAAATATGAATATTGTCAGAAATTGTATAAGAGGTTTGGCAGTGGTGGAGTGGTGTAAAAAAATAAAAATGGATGTTTTTTTGCTTGCTAGATACCAGATGTAACAAAGAAGAAAAAATGTGATGACTGCAGACATCATAGGGGTGAGGGCTAAATGGTTTGGTCAGCAAATGAGATGTTCTAGAATAAGAATTCTTATAAAAGTGAAGAAATAAGAATTTTAGATATAACAATAGTGGTACCTGTAGAGTAGTGATATGAAAATGAGACAAAAATGTATAAGATTAATGGTGACTTATGCATATGCTAATGTGAAAGAGAGAAAACAGTTGTTTAAAGAAATCAAAAAATTTGTGTTGGCAAATATGTCAATAGTGATAGTTGAAAATTTTAATTGTAACCTCAGGAAATAAAAGAGAAAAATAACATCAGATATGAAGATTTTTTTTAAATCAAGAAACATCTTTATTAAGCTGCAAATGTTATACATCACGTATAATATATTCAGTCATGGTCAGTCAACCATTACATATCTCATTCAGTTCCTAATTTCTTTTAAACCTTGTTCCTCCTCTGCATGTATTGATCCCACACTTCCCATTTTTTCCTCTGGAATTTGCACCTACCCTTTTCTAAAGATCCCATTTTCAATTATTTTATTTCTATTACTATCTTAGCTACTTCAAGTAAAGTTGGTTTAGACTTTGATTTCCATTTTCTAGTCATTTTTGGCAGCCATCATAATTAGACTCAGCCAGGCCTTACTTATGTCTAGGCAATTCAGATTCTGTATCATAGCTCAAAAAATCAGTTCCTTATTTACACCAATTTGCTTACCCAGCATGTCCGACATAGCAGTCTACAGGGAATCTTTAAAGTCTGCCAACTTATTGCACTCCCAGAAAAGATGTTACCAGTTACTGCCCCATCATGCCTCCAACATCTGCTGTCTACCTGAGGAAAAATCCTTTGGAGTCTATTTGTGGTATAAAAATATGTATGTAAATACTTCAAAGCAAAGATTCTAAATATTCTAGACTTTGTTGCATATTTGGGAGACATACATATATCCCCCATTGTTTCTTTGTGTACTGTTTATCCAGGCTCTGTTCAAAATCTTTTCTAACCTTGTCTGATTGATTCTTATAGTTATGCAATATTTTATATGCTCTACTAAGTTTTCCTTTTTTTAACACCACCTTCTGTTCTAGATTCTAAAAAAAACTCTACAAGTGCTGATCTTTTGTTTAAGACCCCCCCCCCCTATTTCTTTCTCTGCCTGTACTCTGGTATCAATCCTTGATTGGGAAGGCAGTCTCTAGCTTGCAGTCCAAATAAGTTATTGGTATCTTCCTTTTCTATTACCTTTTACTCTCTAATTAGTTGCTCCCAGTACCTTTGTTCCTTTACCAGTTTTCTCCAGTAAATTCCAGCCCCCTCTTGCCTATTGACTGTATCTCTAATTGTAGTCATCCCTATCAGCAGAATCTTCTTTTTCCATTCCCATGTTGGCTTAGTTCTTAGAATACTTTCTGCTACTTTATGAATATAATATTCTGTATTATTATTCTTATTCTCCTTATAGGTCTGCATCCAGAATCCCAGTCTCTCCTTGTTTCTTGAGCTTCCTTCCTGTTTTGTCATCATCTCTTTCCACTTTGAATTATAGCTTTCTGCTTGTACTATGTATAGGAGCCTTAACTGTGTTGACCTGAAATTACCCCTTCAAATCGGATAATCCCAATCTGCCCTTTTCTATTGGAAGAATAATCTTATCCCACTTGACTCTTGCTGTCCCCCCCCCCCAGATAAAATCCTTTTTGCTGAACAGCTACAGTAGTGTTTTTTCGTTGCCTTTTGTAGCTGATTTTCCTTCAGGTCCTCTCTATTTCTTTTTTCCTGGCATCCAGGCAGTGCAGTTACTAGACAGTTACTGAAATTTACCTAGAAATCTAGGTCCATTCACTTTCTCTGTTAAGTTTCAGTTTTCACGTTGGGAGAGCAAGAATTAAGCTGTTACTCAATATGCAGCCATCTTGGAAGTCAACGGATATTAAGATGTTAAGTGAATTAATAAAATGTGGAGATTTAAAAGGAAAGAATAGGGAATGGGCATGTACAAGCTGAAATTGATTATGTATTTTACTATAATGACATGAAAGAAATAGTGGGGGATTACGAATAGTGGCGTTTTCCAGTCATACAGCAGGGTGAGATAGAATAGGGGAAAACAGAGAAATAAAAAAAGAAGGGAAAAGTGATAGAGAGTAGCTGCAGAGATTAAAATGAAGGAAGAAATGATGAGACAAAAATGTTATGGAAAGATCATATGACAATGAGACCATTTTATAAAAAATTGGACACTGGTGGGCAGTGTCTAAGCAAAATTATGAGGATATATTTAGAAGTGGAAAGAATAAAAAATTAGATATAAGTGGCAAAAAATGAAAAGAAATAGAGAAAAAGTAAACGTGATATGTGAAGTTGTTCAGTCTCGCCCGTTCATTCTTACACATGGGCTCAGAGCCGATCCCTGCTTTCACAAACTCGAGGCTTTTGAGTAGCTCGAGGCCAAGTCCCTATCCCATGATGCTCTCTGCCTCACCTCAGATCTAGTTTGCTACTGCAACAGATTGGAGGTCGAGAGTGGAGCTCGGGCCAGTATTTCTATTTTTAATTCATTATTAGATAGTTAACTTTAGATTCTCTACCAAAAAGTGTGTTTTCTTGGCTAAGTTAGCCTTAGTTTTTTTGTTTAGGCACTGTCCTTAGTCCTTTTTGATGAATTTTCATCTTTATAGAGCAGATGCTCCTAGGCCTTTCATTGGCTGCATTTGACTTTTACCCCTATCCTGTTTAAAAAGTTTAAAAGTTTAGAAGTTTAACTTGATAATTATAGCTGTTATAGTTTACAGCTTTAATGTTTTTTTTTTTTAGTGTGCGTGTTGTTAGCTTGTTCAACTATTTAGGGATTGGTTTCTATTTGTCTAGAGTGGTGTTTATGTCTAGACAGTTTATATATTACATAGATAGACATAGATATATCCTGTTCTTTCATTGACTTATGGCGGATCATAAAGAAAGAGAGAAACAAAAGTCTGGGTTCAAGAAAGGCCCTAATTGTGGGCAAAAAATGTCAATTACTGATCTGCATGTCAGTTGTGTGTACTGTTTGGGGGCAGTCCATCTTCAGGAGGACTGCTCCATTTGTCATTCTTTTAGCAGCAGGGTCTTGCTGGAACCCAGGAGAAAACTGGTAGACAGGGGTTTGTTAAAACCTGATTTCTAGGAATCGCTTGACAAGGCTGACTAGACTTCAGAATCTTCTAAGGGATCCAAATCTTTGAAAGCTTCCTCGGAGCCAAAGTCTTCGGCTCCAAAACTTGCTGAGAAGGTGCGGTTGCCGGCTCCACAGTCCTTTTAGCTAAGCACTGAGCTTGTTTTTCGGAGCCGGTCTCCAAAACTTTGAAATCAACTATTTTACAGTCAGTGACTTCGTCGATCCCTTCAACTCGTTTTTTGAGGAGAGACTCCGATGTGGATGTGGACCGAGTGGTGCAGAGGTTCCTCGAGAATCCATCACTAGCCAAATTGTTGTCGGCTCCGGCCAATCTGGTTTCGGAGCCGAAGACTGTCTTACCTATGGTGTCTACTCCTCCTCCGAGCAGAGCTGGGCCTTCAGAGCTGGGGGAGGTGGAACTGGTGATTGTGGAACCCTCGGAGCTGAGGCCTGTTCCAGTGTCATCAGCTCCGTCGACTCAGACTACTTCGGTGCCATTCGAGGAGTTTGGGAGCCGGCACTCTCCGGTCAGCTTCGGGGGGGGGGAGTCGAATCAATGGGGCAGTTCTGACCCTTCCTCTTGGGGCTTCTGCGTGGATGAGCTCGGCTCCTTCCTCTGGGTCAGTGCCCACTGTTTTGGCACTGAGGGGATGCCATCTTCTTCGGAACCGGCTACTTCCTCACGGAGCAGTGGTGCCTTTGATGCCATGAGGAGAGTTATGTCTTCCAAGACACCCACTTCACCAGGGTCTTCCTCCTCATCCCTGAAAGTGCCACTTTCTACCTCTGCATTACAGGTCCCTGTAAAGGGTCGCGACCCAGAGCCTCAGGTAGCCCCATTGGGTGACCCATGTTCTACTGAGACCTCAACAGAAGCTCCCACTGATGAGGTTCCCAGGAAGAAGCTTTGCAAGAGGAGGCATTTAGACTCCCCACAGGAGTCTGTCACATCAGACACTGACTTAGAGGAGTCAAAAGGGTCCCCAAGGTCCCCCTTGGAGGATATCTCCTTTGCTGATATCCTTGAAATCCTGAAACAGAGGGGTGACTGGCAGTCCGTTAGCCCTACTGATGATGAGTCGGTGCTTCTGAAGGCCTTTGGGTCTCAACCTTCCACCTCCTAGGTGACTCCACCCTTTGATGAACTAATGGAATTGGTTACTCGAAGGGTGTGGGAGTCTCTTGATACTTTAGAACCTGTCCCTCGGAGGCCCAACAAGTTTATTACATCGGCCCCAGGATAAAATGTTTCTTACCAAGGGAGTGCCGGTTGATGCCATGGTGGTGGCGTCGGCCACCAAGAAAGAGATGTCTGAAACCTCTTGTACTGTCCATCCTCCTAATAGAGATTCCAGGACTACAGACAGGTATGGGAAACACATTTTTAGTTCAGCAACTTTTGCCATGCGATCGTTCAACTATTTGACACATTTTACCTGATTTCAAAGAAATCTTCTTAAAGAGCTTGGAGATACTCTACAGAGTATTACAGCTGAAGGCGTTCCTGATAAGGTGACATCCCAGCTCAATATCATTAATTCCATAGCTAACTCATCCATCAGCTCATTTCTTATGCAGCCGATGGCTCGAGTTGGGCAGCGGGTTCAGCAATAACTCTTCGGAGACATTCCTGGATGTGCTTATGCTCCTTTGTGGAAGCCTTCAAGTCTTCCTTCATTAATATCCCATTGGATGGCTCGTCCCTTTTTGGGCCTAAAGTCAAGGAGATCCTCACTACATGTGAACCAGATGGAAAGACTCTATCTGCAGTAGGAGTCCGTTTTTCCACCCCTACTAGACCTTACCCCAAAGGGCAAAAGGGAGGAAAAATGTGGTCCTGGAAGTCCCAAGGAGCTTTTCAGAACACACGTAGTGAACCCCCTCCAGGGGCAGAGGAGGGTGCAATAATGGAAGATGCAGCCAGGTGGCAGAGGGGGTCCGCAGAACCAGGGCAACAGGGATCAGTTCTTTTGGCAAGCCCTACCAGCGCTCCTGAAAGGAGGCTCGACTGTCTTACTCTGTAGCCAGTCGGGGTCGCTTGTCTTTGTATCCAGATGCTTGGCTAGAAATTACAAAAGATTCTTGGGTACAAAGCATTGTTACCAGAGGTTATGTCATCCCGTTCTCAGTACCTCCTCTTGTACAAAAGAAAATCCCAGACATTCCACCCAGTCTCAGGGATCAAGCAGCCATAGAAATTCAAAAGCTGCAGGAAAAGTCATCCAGCCAGTCCCAGCAGACCAAATAGGATCCGGAACCTACTCAAGATTCTTTTTAGTTCCAAAGAAAACAGGGGACTGGAGGCCCATTTTGGACCTCAGCAGACTCAACACCTTTGTAAAGAAGTAGTTTTGGATGGTTACCCTTCAATCGATTTTTACATTTTTAGGAACGAGTGATTGGATGTGCTCTATAGATCTCAAGGATGCGTACTATCATATCAAAATGGCCAGACCATCCAGAGATCACATACATTTCTGGCTGGGAGCCAGTCACTATCAGTTCCGAGCACTACCCTTTGGTCTCACAGCAGCCCCCAGAGTATTTACCAAATGCATGGCAGTGGTTACGGCTCACCTGAGGCATCTAGGATTCCGAGTGTTTCCATATCTGGATGACTGGCTCCTCACCACCACCTCCAGGCATCAACTACTTTAATCCAGGGATCACACACTCAATCTCTGCTCTCAGGAATAACTATAAATTTTGACAATTCTGTGTTGTCTCCATCGCAGCATAACTCCTTTATCGGAGCAGACACAGACACCACCACCACCATGGTAAAATTGCCACTGGAAAGAATAGTCAATGTTCGACAACAGGTATCAGACATTCTGACGAACAAAAAAGTACCAGCCTCTCAAGTATTGAAATTACTAGGTACTATGGCAGCAACACTCATAGCAGTTCCTCTAGGGCATATGCACATGAGAATACTTCAATGGTTACACTCCATCCAGTGGTCTTACGAACAACTTCCGATGTCATTCTTGATAATGATTACAGATTCATGCAGAAAGGATCTTCAATGGTGGTTGACCAGCCATCATATAACAGTAGGTCGTCCATTTGTTCTCCCCATGCCATCAGCCACGGTGAACATGGACGCTTCTCTGATAGGGTGGGGGGGTACTTTTTCAGGGAGGAACAGCCCAAGGCACCTGGTCAGAGACAGAGTCACAATTGCACATAAATGTTCTGGAGATGACAGCAGTACTTCCAAGACTCTCTTCCTCTGGGAACGATTGTGATTCAGACCGACAACATGTCAGTAGTCTGGTATATCAACAAGCAAGGGGGAACCAAGTCTTATCCCTTATGTCGAGAGGCCCTGAGAGTCTGGCAGTGGGCTGTATCCACCGGGCGCTTTCTGATAGTGATGCACATCCTGGGGAAATCCAACGTGATCGTGGACAAACTGAGCAGAGCCATTCTGATGCTGCACGAGTGGTCCCTCAAAGACGACATAACGGAGATGATTTTCCGCAGATGGGGCCAGCCTTGCTGTGACCTGTTTGCATCCCCTATGAATTCCAAATGCAGAAGCTACTTTGCCTTGAATCCCCCACTAGGGGAAAACCCAAGGGATTCTCTCATGCACGCTTGGCCCCTGGGACTTGTATATGATTTTCCACCAATTCCCCTGATTCCAAAATTCTTGCAGAAAGCCAAAGCCCTGGGGAGGACGGTAATTCTGATAGCCTCATATTGGTCTCGACAGATTTGGTTTCCCTTCCTTCAACTCTACCAACTAGAGGAACCTTGGATTCTGGACCCAGTTCCAGATCTGCTGGCACATTCATCAGGGGCTCTTCATCCTTCTCTTCATTCCCTCAAATTGACAGCTTAGCTGCTCCGATTTCCAACATAGCCAGGTCCCACAGTTTTTCCTTGGAGGTACAGCATATCCTTGTATTCTCTCATAAAGCTTCCACCAGAAAGTTGTATGCCAGCAAATGGAAGTGGTTTGCTTCTGGGCTTCACAAAATGATATTGACCCGTACGTCACCCCAATTGCTAGCATTTTAGAGTTCTTTTTCTAAGCTTTTTAATGAGGGTGCTGCGGCTGCCACCATACGAGTTCAATTGGCTGCAATTTCAAATTTTCACCCCAGATCGGAAGGTTCTAATCTTATGTCTCACAGGTTATGTAGAGCCTTCTTAAAAGGTGCCATACATCTTAGACCACCAGTTAGATAACTTTTCACTCCCTGGAATCTGAATTTTGTTCTATCAAGGATTATTCTTCCTCCATTTGAGCCTGCATCCTCCTGCCAACTAAAATTTCTGTCTTGGAAAACCATCTTATTGGTGGCCATTACATCAGCACCTAGAATGTCCGAACTTCAGGCCTTATCTATTAAACCCACATATTTGATTTTTCACCCTGACAGAGGTCGCTCAGGACTAACCCTTCCTTCCAAAGGTATGTTTGGAGGCTAATCTGTATCAAACTATTGAACTCCCTACTTTCTTCAGTAACCATTCCAACAAGTTGGAGTATATGTTGCATAAACTTGATGTTCACAGACAACTCAGATTTTATTTGGATAGAACAAAAGAATTTAGAAAATCAGAACAACTTTTTGTCTCTCATGCTGACACCAAGAAAGGGCTTCTGGTGTCAAAAGTTACTCTTTCCAAATGGTTGACTGATTGCATAAAATTCACATATTCCTCCTTGAATCAGCAATTAGAACATAGCGTGAAAGCGCATTCCACTAGGATTGTTTCTACTGCTTCAGTTTATATGGCTAGGCTGCCTTCGGACATGATATGTGCTGCTGCCACTTGGTCGAAGCCTCATACCTTCATTATGTATTACAAAGTAAATAAGGCCTCCAGGGACAGGGCTTCCTTTGGTTCCACTGTCCTCAGGAATATACTCCCATGAGCCACTCAAGATGAATGGTGCTTGGGATGCTACCCATGTGTAAGAATGAATGGTGAGATTGAACAACTTCACATAAAGAAGTTATGTACTTATCATAACGTTCCATGTGAGTTGTTCATCTAGCCTTCATTCTTACATTCTCACCCGTCTTCCCCCTCCAGGCTTCTCGAAGAACGAGTAAAAGTTTTTGCAGTCTGGTGGGTCTTGTTATAGGATTTCTTACTCCGACTGGAGTAATGTTCATGTGTGTATTAAGTTATATATGTTGGGATCAGCAAACTAGATCTGAGGTAAGGCAGAGAGCATCAAGGGATAGGGACTTGGCCTCGAGCTACGCGAAAATCTCAAGCTTGTGAAAGCGGGCGACTTGGAGCCGAGGGATCGGCTCCAAACCCATGTGTAGGAATGAAGGTGAGATGAACAACTCACGTGGAACGTTATGGTAAGTACATAACTTCTTTGTTACGTAGGAAAATATATTTTTCTGAAAGGAAGGAAAGAGAAGGTCTCCCCTTATATGGAAAAAGTCAAAATGAGAGAAAGAAAGAGGGGTGCTATCTTAGATGGCAAAAGAAATATAAAATGCAAACAAGAAAGTATTATTGAGGTGGTAGAACATTTTGTAGAGAAATGTTTGAAAAAGGAAAAAAAATGGATGGGTAAAAAGAATGGAAAGTAAAGAAAAAAAAGTCTGAAAAAGTAAGGATTTTTTTAGAAAATATCATAAAAGAAGGTGATAAAAGAAGGCAGGAATGAATCAACACATGGATTACATTGTATGAGCTATGAGTATTATAACAAAATGAATAAAGAAGAAAGAGATTTTTTTTAATATTAAATGAATGGATAAAGGAGGGTGTAATGGAAGAAGATGTGGTGGAATGAAAACATTTATATGGAAAAAGTATGAAAAAATGTATAAAAAACTGAAGGCCCATAACATTAGGGAATACCGACTATTAAATATTTACAAAAATGCAACTAAAAAATGGCAAAGTATTGGATGAGGCAGTGGGAAAATGTATTTATTGTATAAAAGGAAGAGAGGTGAAAGAAATGTTAAAAATAGTGAAAGAACAAGTAGAGATGATACTGAAAGAAAATAAAGGAAGACTGATGGCATGTGATGTAACAAAAGCATTTGATAAAGTGAGCCACAACACAATGTGGCAGATTTTAGAGGTGTGTGGCATAGGAGAAAAAATATAATGTAATAAAGAAATGTTATGAAGATTCATGGGTACAAGTTATGATAAACATTCTAGGTCTGGTCCTCACCAACATGTCAAACAGGTGCACTGCTGCAACTGTTGGACTCTCAGTTAAAACTGACCACAAATCAGTCACCTTCAAACTGACACTAACACCAGAACTCACAGAGTGAAATTAGACTAAAAAACTTCACCAAGGGAATCTGTACCCTCCTAAATGAAAGTATAAATGCATTCCAAGCCCCACCACCAAGTTGAAAGTGGTAACTATGCCAAAGCTTACAATGAAGCCCTGTACAATCACTTGCATAAGTGTATACACTCAGCTGTCCTAGATAGAAAAAAGCCAGAGCCCCAAGTAAAATCAAGCTGCCATGGTGGACTTCCAGCATCAACAAACTGTACAATAAATGAAGAAGTTGTCCAAGAAATTAAGGACAAAGGCCCAACAATTGACAAGTACCCTCCTCAGCCTTAACAGGCAAATAAGATGACTTGTCAAATCCTCCAAGAGCTCCTTTGAGAGAGCAAGTACTGCCAAGGATAACCATAAGGCCTTTTACAGCTATGTATGTAACCTAAAGGGTAGCACCCAAGCATGTGTAGAACTGGTGGCCAATGGTATCACACACTGATCCCACAGAGATAGCAAACCAAAATTTCACTCCTTTATCCCCTCCTAACTAATAACGGCTTCTATGGGACCAGATGACATCCCAGGCTGTCTTCTAAACAGGCTAAAACATGAACTAGCATCACTACTAAGTATTCTTTTCAGTCATAGCCTTAACCACAAGATTTGTTTCTGTGGAATGGAGAACAGCTACAATTATTCCCCTCCACAAAAGTGGCCTAGCAACAGACCTGGGGAATTACAGACCCATAAGCCTGACCAGTCTCCTCTACAAGGCCATGGAACGTATCATTATTGACCTCATAAATAAAGACATAAGTGACTTCCAAACCCTGGATCCTACCCAATTCGGCTTTGTAAAGGGCAGATCCTGCCTGTTAAATCTGGTGGATTTCTTTGAATATGTGACCAAGGCTATTAATGAGGGCAAATCTGTGCACACAGCATACCTTGACTTAGCAAAGGCTTTCAACAAAATTCCACATTCAGGCATTACCGACAAACTTAGCAAACTGAATGCAAACCCCTTCATTGTAAGATGGGTTGCCAAATGGCTCACAAACCAGAGACACACTATCAAACTGGGTGACTCCACATCAAACAGCAGATCTGTTACCAGTGGAGTGTCACAGGGATCAGTGCTGGGCACCATAATGTTCGGTATATACTTCTCAGAGGTTCAGGTCAAGACTAAAGGGTTGTGGCTGACCAAGTTTGCAGATGACTGCGAACTAGGTGCAATCATGCAATCCCCAAATGATGTCCGTATACTCCAGGATGGTCTCTCACAGACCAACAACTGGTGTATTAGTCACGGTCTTAAACTGAATGCAAGGAAATGCATAATCATTCCTTTTGGCACAGTGTCCCTTCACACTATAAAATCAATAACAATACCCTAAGTACCCATGAAGAGGTAAGGGACCTGGGATCACAGGTTGACCATGCATCTACCATTGAAAGGAAAGTTTTCCATGTAGCTCACTTGATTAGTAAAGGCATCGCCTCGAGAGCAAAAGAAGTTATAACTCCCCTGTATCCTGCTCTTATCCAGCCCATAATCAAGTATAATGCCCCATTTGGTCTACAGAAATTAGAGAGGTTTCTAATAAAGAAGATCAAGGGCCTCCAACATGTGCCTTACATGAACCAACTAAAATCCCTCTCACTATACTCCATATCATATAGACTTTTTAGACGAGAGTATGCCTGGCCTACAGAGCAATCCAAGACCCAAACCTAATGAACTTACTGCATATACATAAATCAAATGGGGCTAGGGCTACCCATTCCATGGATTTAAATATGGCCTGCGACTTAAATAGGACATACTGGAAGGACAGATTTATCTCCCAGTGACTGCCACATCTTTGGAACCGGCTACCAATTAATGTGAAACAGAGCACCTCTATGACACTGTTCAAGAGGAACCTGGACGGGTGGATGAGGTACTATAAATTCTTACTGGTGATAGCACCCACAACCCTCCTGGACATGAGCAGTCACACTAAATGCAATCTTGGGTATTGACTAGTACCTCTGTGCTATTACATTGGGTTGAAATGGCTAGGCTTAAAATGACCTTCGGGTCAATAACCTAATAATCTCCTATGATAAATGGATGGAGGGGAAAAATAAGTATTAGTGGAGGAGTAAAACAGGGATGCTCAATGAGTTTGCACTTGTTTGTATTACTGAATGTTCATGGGGAAAAACAACTGCAAACAACCCTCAATGCCACGGAGTCACCAATAAGTGTCCAGTCACCTCAAGGATAGTACGTACTGCCGCCGAGGGAGGAAAATTATGTACATTACAGATCCACCCTATTAATAGGGTGGATCTGTAATGTACATACTTTTTCTCCCTCAGGGGCAGTACATACTATCCTTGAGGTGACTGGACACATTGGTGACTCCGTGGCATTGAGACTTATTTGTATTAGGACTGAATGCAGTAGTGTAGACAGGCATTATTAAATGAGGGAGGCAAGACAGGAGATAGGATTAATTAAATGTTATATTACTAATATATATATATATATATATATATGATATATGCAGATGATTTGGTTCTACTGACAAAAAACAAGGGATGGATAAGTGAGGTTGTAATACAGATTGAAATTATGTTAAAAAAGCTGGTCTACAGTTAAAGAAAATAAAGTATAAGGGATTTGATAAGATAAAAGTGGAATATATTTCACTAGAAAGGAATTAAAGGTTTTGAGAGTGACATGGTGAGCATGAGAGTGTAATAAGTGAATGGAAGGATATACTGGAAGAGATAAAAAATGTTAGTTTGTGGAAAAGTTTTTACTTATTATTTCAGAAAAAGTCATATATGCTGAATAAAATGGCATATTTATGAGGAATATATATGTTTCCCACTCAAATGGAAAAAGTTATTAGATATTTTTAGCAGCATTTGGGGCTTAAGCTTGAACTTGGCGAAAAGAGGGATAATTTATAATAACAAAGGGAGAACATGGTTTGAATTTTAAAAATCCAGTGATGCATTTAGCATCTATGTGTTTATTTTGCATAATAAAAAAGGTAAAAGAAAGAAATAAATAAGTATGATATTTGAAAAATATAAAAATGTATGGGAAGAAAAACAGGGAGAAGAAAAAAGTACCGGATGAAGAAAAAGAAGATTATAAAAAGTGAAATTGTTAGTTAAAAGTAAGTGAGGTTGATGGGAAGAGAAAATAATGGTATAATATGATTTAAAAAATGGTGTACCATTTTTAATGAAAAAAAAATTTAATGAAGGAATTAAAAGAGGATGAAAAAGGCAATAAAAGACAAATAAAAAGGTTTGAAAATGTTTATGGATCAGATGATTTTTTTTTTTTTTGTGGAGACAGGACTTATGAAATATAAGGTGATGGAGTAAAGAAAATGTGTTGACTAGTGAAGAAAAAAACAACAAAACATTATTTTTTTAATTGTAAAAAAGCATAATGGGATATTGATAAATGGGATAAAGTACTTCTCTGACAATATGGATACTGTGGAAAACAGATGTGCAAATTTGTTATATATTAAGAAAATGGAAGATGATTACATATTCACTGAAATAAGTGGAAATGATGTGGGGATAGAGGGTAAATATAAAAAACAAATAATGAAAGAAATAGTACTTTTTAGTTATGTTTTTTGTGTAGATAACGTCTAAAATATTTAAGTATGAATGTAAAAATAATGTCAGTTTTTTATATGATGTAAAAGGAATGTGAATGTTAATAAGGCACGTCTACTCTTTTTGAAAAGAGGAAGTGGATCACTCTTTGGAACTGTTATGTGGTGCCTAAAGCTGCTGTGGCAGTTTTGGGAATTCCAAGATGGAAGAGAGTGCAGCCGCAATGGAGTGAGAAGCAGGACAAAACTTAATGAAGAAAGGAGGAGAGACAATAATTGATACAGAGTTGGAACTCAGAGGATTGGAAACACCAGTACTGGGAAATTTAAAGAACTAGGCAGAGCCAAGGGCAGCACAATGGAGTGACATTATGGAGAGACTATTACTGGAAGAAGAAACCAAAGTAACAGCTGGTGAAGAGAAAGCATTGGAGGTATTCTCAGCTGGTGGAGTAGTCAGTTTTAATGGTTTACCTCTCCAACAGTTTTTTAAAGCAAGAAAAGTTTATGCACATGTAAGGAAGAATTAAAGAAGGACCTGAGAGCAAACATTTTTAGAATTTTTCAGCAGCCCCAGAGAAGATGTCCAGTGGCAAGGATAAAAAAGTAAAAACAATGACCATGTGAACAGGTGTGATATTATGGACTGTAGGGTTTGACAGTAAAGAAATAGGAGCATTAATTAATTTAGAAGTTGAAAATTTCTCTGAAATGACATTTGAAAAAACTTTAATTTGCTTGAAAGCTTCATGACAGACCTGAAAAAGAAATGTAGTAGCACAGAGTTAATACTGTTTGTTACAGAGTTTGGGACTACAACTAAAAAGAAAATAAATGTGCAATTTAAAATTTCAGATATGGATGAGAATAAATAAACCATTTTTCTTTCACTATGTAGTAAAGTACATGAAATTAATTATATATATATATATATATATATATATATATATCTATATATATATTGTGTGTGTGTATGTATGTGTGTGTGAGATGAAAGAAATGTATGGACTGGGAATTGGGAAGTGTGGATAACAATGGATGTTAAGGATGGGAAAATTTTACATATTTCAAATACCATCCTTTTGAATGGTAAGAGAATATATGATGTTATGTACTTCAATCTCGCCTACATTCTTACCCTTGGGTTCGGAGCTGAACCTCGGCTCTGACTCGGCCATACTCTAGCTCGAAGTTTTCAATTGGCTTGTGGCTAAGGGGTATCCTATGCTGCAATGCGCCTATCCCCAGATCTCGTTTACTGCTCATATAGCTCGGACGTGGTCTCGCTCTTGGCTGTGGCTAAGTATAATTTTTCGATTTATTTCTCAATATTGTAGCTCCAAAAGCTATTTTCATAGCTGGTGTGTGTGTTGCTTCTGCTGGTTGTGTGGCCTGTTCTGTTGGCGCTTTTTTTCTTGGTATCCCGTACCTTTTTGGTGTCTACGGGCTAGGCCCGTTTCAGTTAGAGGACTAGTCCTCCTCTGTATTTTTGCAGTATACCCATTAACTGGTTTTGTTGTGTGTCTGTTCTGGTGGGTTTTTCCCCTGCTTATTCCCTGGGCTAGGCCCATTTAACTTTGAGGACCTAGTCCTCCCTGTGGTTATCCCGCAGTCTCTAGGTCTCAGTTAGAGGCTCTAGTTATCCGCGCTCTATCATTGATTATTTTTGGTGAAGGTGTCCCTACTGTTTTTCCCTGTGTGTGTGGTTTTTTTCTGTCAGCATCTTCAAGGATTCTAAAGAGCACAGGCCTTCGAGCTTTAAAAAGTTTGTGAAATGTAATAATAAGATGTCATTGATTGATGGGCACTCAGTGTGCGTGTATTGCTTGGGGGGGCTATTCATCTCCAAGAATCCTGCTTGTTCTGCCACGCTTTCAGTCCCCATGTGCTGCAAGAGAGGAAGAGCAATCTTATTTTAAAAGGATTGCTGAAACCTTTCTTTGAAGAAAATGTGGAGAGGTCTTCTAGTTCCAGATCCTCTCTTTCCAAACCGGACAAAAAGCAGACAAAAAATCCTCAAATAAACGCTCTCCAGCTCTGTCAGTTTCCGTGGAGCCACCAGAGAAAATCACCAGAACTATAGTTGCTTTTTCGGCTCCACTGGCTTCGGGGCCAACAGAAAGCAGCACATCTATTATGTCAACATTGGCTCCCAGTCTCTTGGAGCCAGTGACAGATTTTCCAGTTCGGAGCCGGTCTCCAGTTTTTCGACCGGTTTCTCCGACTCTCAGATCTCCCTCTGCAGGGAGATCCAGATCCCCGACCGTATCCTCTAAGTCCTCTAGGACCCTTTTTGATGATGTCGACAGAGTGGTGAAGAAACTGCTCCAGTCATCGGTGCTGGCTAAATTGCTTTCTGCTCCAGCCCAGTCGGTTCCAGAGCTCATCATCCCTTCATCTTTGGCTGTTCCTCCTCCGAGACTTTCTTCAGAGCCAGAGCTGTCGGTTCCATCGGACGCCATGAGGTCGGTTCCAGTAGCCCCTTCTGGCATCTCGGCTCTGATCTCCGCTCCGACCCCTTTGGTGCCATCCACGGGGTCCAGGATTCACAGTTCACCAGTCAGACCCGAGAGGGTGGTCTCGGATCGATTTTCTTTGCCTCCTAGCCTTCCTCTCTGTGGTACAGCTCAGGTGAGCATGGGCCCGACATCGGCTTCGGACCTCATCTCCTCGGCTCCGAGGGCTACTACCATATCTTTCATGGTTAGTCGACCTTCGGAGCCGGGGGGGATCAGCTTTCGAGGTCATGAGGAGTGTGCTGGCCAGGTCATCAGCTGTATCTTACAGCACTCTTCTCCCTCCAGCACCGATATCAGTCTCAGATCACCCTCTAGCTAGGGACAGTGGAGACCCAAGGCCTCAGGATACCTCAATGAGTGGTCCCCAACTTTCTGAGGCCTCCCCAGAGTTTTTACCTGAGGAGCCCCCCCAGAAAAGGAGTGCGGAAGAGGAAGCACATTGACTCCCAAGATGAGTCTCTCACATCTGACACTGACCTCAAGGAGTCAGAGGGGTCCCCCAAGTCATCTTCTGATGATATCTCTTGCTCAGATATCCTGGAAATATTGAGACAGAGAGGCGACTGGCCCTCCAAAGCCCCTTCTGAGGAGGAGATGGTGTTCCTGAAGGCCTTTGGGTCTCAACTCTCCACCTCTTGGGTTTCTCCCTCATTCGACGAGCTCCTGGACCTCATTTGTCGAAAGGTGTGGGAAACTCCAGACACTGTGGAACCGGTCCCTAGGAGACCCAACAAGTTTTTGTCCGCTCCCCCTGACAGAGAATTTCTTATGAAAAGGCGTTCTGGTAGATGCCATGGTGGTGGCAGCAGCCACCACGAAGGAACTTGCAGAAACTTCATCTACCGTCCCATCCCCCTAACAAGGAGTCTAGGGCTATGGACAGGTATGGGAAGCGTGTGTTCTCTTCAGTGGCCTTTACACTGCGGTCGCTGAACTATCGGTCACATTTTAACATGGCTCCAGAGAGATCTCCTAAAAGAGCTGGGAGATTCTCTACAGGGTAATTTTTCTGATGCTGTGGCTCAGAAGGTCAGTGCTCAGATGTCTACCCTAAATTCTATTACTAACATCTCCATGAGGCTGATCTCTTACGCAGCCGACAGAGTGAGCAGGGCTGCGGGTTCCAGAGTCTCTCTTAGGAGACACTCCTGGATGCGCCTGTGCAACTTCGAGGAGGCTTTCAAGTCTACTTTCACCAACACCCCCTTTGATGGTTCATCCTTATTTGGAACCAAGGTGAAGGACACTCTCACTTGGTGCGAGCAGGAAGGATAAACCCTGTCTGCCATGGGAGTCCATTTTTCCATGCCTTCTAGACCTTACCCCAAGGGCCAGAAGGGTAGAAAAATGTGGTTCAGAAAGTTGCAGAAGTTTTTTTCACGATGCACAGAGTGATTCCCCCTCCAGAGGCAGAGGAGGGGGTGGAAATTCAGGTAGATGCCACACTAGAGGCAGAGGAGGCCCGCGTAACCTGGGGGACTGCGATTCCTTTCGTGGTATTCCCTACCAGCGCTCCTGAGGGGAGGCCTGACTGTGCATCTCTGGAGCCAGTTGGGGGTCGCATTTCTCTATACCCAGAAGCCAGGTGAGACATCACCCAAGACAAGTGGGTATTAGAGATAATTTCCAGAGGTTATCATATTCCCCTTCTTTCTTATCCCCCTGCAAACAAAAGAATCCCAGATGTTCCACCCAGTCAAAGGGATTCTGCAACTTTAGAAGTACAAATGTTGCTGTCAAAGGGAGCCATCCAGCCTGTCCCCTCAGACCAAGTAGGATTAGGGACGTACTCCAGATTCTTTTTGGTGCCGAAAAGAACAGGGGACCTGAGACCCATCTTGGATCTCAGCCGTTTGAACCTTCATGTAGAGAAGTCCAAGTTCCGCATGGTCACGTTACAGTCAATTCTCCCGTTATTAGGGAAAGATGTGTGGATGTGCTCCATCGACCTCAAGGATGCTTACTACCATATCAAGATGGACAGGGCATCCAGAAGTCACTTACGCTTTCGGCTGGGAGCCAGTCATTTTCAGTTTCGCGCCCTGCCCTTTGGTCTCACCACAGCCCCCTGGGTGCTCAAATGCATGGCAGTGGTAACGGCTCACTTGAGACATTAGGGATTCCAAGTGTTTCCGTACCTGGATGACTGGCTCCTGTCTGCCACCACCAGGCATCTACTGCTACAGACCAGGGACGCTGTTATTGCGCTGTGCAAAAGTCTGGGAGTTACTCTGAATTGGGAAAAGTCTGCCTTGTTGCCCTCGCAGCTTGTTACCTTTATCGGCACCGAATTAGACACGGTGCTCATGAGGGCCTTCATACCAGAAGAGAGAATTCAGGTTTTACAGCAGCAGGTCTACGCTTTGCTACCATTGAAGAAGGTCAAGGCAAAAGTGGTTCTCAAGTTATTAGGGACCATGGCTGCCACGATTATGCTAGTTCCTCTTGTGAGACTACACATGAGGCTTCTTCAGTGGCTACTTTTTGCCCAATGGTCTCCACAGCATCTCCCGCTCTCCTATCTTCTTCTGATTACAGACACGTGCAAGCAGGATCTGCGCTGGTGACTTCAGACCAGCAATCTCAATGCGGGAATGTCTTTCGTTCTTCCTTCTCCAGTTGCCGCGGTGACCACGGATGCCTCCCAGATCGGGTGGGGGAACATTATCTCGGCAGGACAGTCCAAGGCACGTGGCAAGAGCACGAGACCCATTTGCATATCAATGTCTTGGAGATGAGAGTGGTGCTATTAGCGCTGCAAGCACTTCAGAGCTTTCTTCCTCATGGGACAATTGCAATCCACTCAGACAACATGTCAGTGGTATGGTATCTGAACAAACAGGGAGGAACCAGGTCGTATCTCCTTTGCAGAGAGGCACTTTGAGTGTGGCAGTGGGCAGTATCTTCCTGTCACTTTCTAGTGGCAACGCACATACCGGGGAAGTCTAATGTGATTGCTAACAGGCTGGGCAGAGCTATTCTGATGCCTCATGAGTGGTCCCTGAACGAACAAGTGGCGGAGCGAATTTTCCACAGATGAGGTCAGCCTTGCTGTGATCTATTTGCCAGCCCCCTCAATGCCAAATGCAGCAGCTACTTCACCCTTGTCCCCCTGAAGGGGGAGGCACCCAGGGACACTCTAGTCCACGATTGGCCCGCCGGTCTTCTCTATCCCTTCCCACCAGTCGCCCTGATAATGAAGGTTATTCAGAAAGCACAATCCTTGGGAAGCAAGATGATACTGATAGCACCACACTGGCCTCGTCAGATTTGGTTTCCTTTTCTCCACCCTTATCTAATGGACGATCCGTGGATTCTGGACCCAAAGCCACATCTGTTGACTTGTATGTCAGGGCAGATGTTCTTAGTGTTTCACTGTTGCAGTCATTACATTTGGGTAATTTGCTGGCAGGTTGCCCTCATTCGGCCTGATTAACAAAGTCTTGGGTCTTGCGTCAGTTGCTGTCCCTTCTTCCATGACGTCAGGTCGTCAGGGGTATAAAACATGCAGCCGACGCCATTACATCAGTCGTTCTTGCCGTGCAGTGCCCGAAGCAGAAGCAGTTCGCAAGTGCCGGTTGACTGACCTCTGAAATTTTCGTTTTCGAGTTTCAGAACCGAAGTCTTCAACTAAAAGCTAAGTACCCCATTGGGGAAACTTTTTCTTGCTCCTTACCAATGTTAGTAAAAGTTAATAATTGCATTACTTGTGGGAAGCAAATAACTCATAAGGATTTTCATTTGTACTGTATTCCTTGCCTAGGCCCTGATCATGATGTACCTTGCTGTCGGTTTTATGCTAGATTTAATCAATGCACTATTAAACATCGGTATATTTTTGCTTCTAAATATTTTGGCTCACGATTTAACTACCCAGAAATGACATCAGTTAGCAATCTGACTACCGGAATACCTAAAAATTGCAAAGAAAAAGACAGAGACAGACTGTCGAGGTCCAAAACTGACAACAACGCTTCTACTAATCCATTCGCTAGTTCACCAGTACTCAGTGAGGTGCTTTCGCAGCCCGATACCCGCTACTTTTGATTCGCAGGCCTCTTCTGAGACCCATTCGGAGTCCAGTATGCCGCGAGATGCTTTAAGTATTGAACCCGCGGATGTCTCTACCTTAGATGGGTCCAGAGCCGCTGTGCAGGCACTGGCTTCTGAGGGTGATTTCAAGGCCTAAAGATTTGTATATTAAACCGACGCCATCTTCAAAACTAAGGCCAAAATCTACTTCTATGTCTAAAAAAATGACACTTAGGCCACGTGTGCAGGCCCCTATGCCTAAAAAACAAATTATCAAAATGGCTGAAGATTTAATTACCTTGATCAGGGGTAGCCCACCCACTCCTGCTAAGAGGCCTAGGCAAGACTATGAATCTTCAGATCAGGATTCTATTTCTTCTGATTCTTCTACTGAACAGGATTTATCTATACCTACTTATGAGGACTCTAATGCAGAAGATTCCATCCCTTCTGCTTCTCCCCCTGAGGATTTCTCTTTTGGAGAAACTTTACATACTTTAAGGGAACATTTCCTCTGGGAAGGTCAGGATTTCCCTAAATCTAAAAAGAGACTTAGGGATTTTCTTCTTCTTCCTCAGCATAGGCCTTTGGCTATACCTCCTGTTCTAGACATTGTTGTTGATGTTTTTTCAGAATCCAGTATGACTCCTGATTCTCTGCCTCCAGCTCCTAGTAAACCAGACAGATACTACAGGGTTCCTGACTCCCACAAATTCCTTTTCAAAAACCTTACTGCTGATCCTGAAACCATTTCTGAGGGTCCCAAGGGCGTTAAGGCCTCTACTGCTAAAAATCCTACCCCTTCGGATAGAGATTCCAGGGCGTTGAACAGATGGGGTAAGAAGGTTTACACGTCTGCAACCTTGGCAATCAGGGCTTTAAACTGTCAATTTCATATGCTTAAATATCAGCAGCATATCATGGGACTACTGAAACAGAAAATTATGTTAATCTCTGTGTGGAAAATAAAGATTTGCAGGATTTATTACATTCAGCTGAACAAGTTGGAAAACATACTTTGCAATGTGGATTTTATTCCTTGGAAACCTATTGCAGGGCTGCTGTAACTGGATCTGTGCTAAGAAGGCATGCTTGGCTCAAAGAGCAAACTCTGCCTGACCATGTTAAAGCAAAATTGTTGGATGCTCCTTTACAACAGGACCATCTCTTTGGTAATAAGGCTGAAGAAGTGTTAAGAAATATGGTAGATGAAGCTAAATCTATGCAAATTGTGAAAGATTTCTTACAAGTGCAGCCTCCAAGATTAGTAGGCACTGGTCTACTAAGAACTGGTCCTTTCCAGTTCCCTCGAGAGCCACTCAAGTCAAATCCAGACATTCCAAAGGCTCCAGGTTTCAGTCATAAGGAACTTTTAGAACAAAACAATGGGGTGCCTCCACTTCCAAATCTGGAAACAACAGGGCACCTCCCTATGGTAAACACTCTCAATGACTTTCCTCTACAATCACCAAGCACTTGCCTTTTAGCCACCCCTTTGGGAGGAAAACTGGCACTTCATGCACGAAACTGGCAACTTTTTACCCAGGACAAATGGGTTTTAAATATAGTATCCCAGGGATACAGATTTCATTTCCACACATTGCCAATCCCAAACGGATGGCCAGATCTGTCCCCAAATCACTGGGCAGAGGCCCAGAAACAAGTTCTGTCCCTCAGGAATATGGGGGCTATTCAACCAGTACCAGAAGAGGAAAAGGGACAATGTTTCTATTCAAGACCTTTCCCGGTACCCAGAAAAGACAAATCATGGCATCCAATTCTGGATTTATCCACTCTAAATACATTTCTGGACATTCCAAAATTCAAGATGCTGACTCTTCAACAGTTACTACCTATGCTAGGCAAAGATGCCTGGTTGGTAACTCTAGACTTAAAAGAGGCTTACCTGCATATCCCAATCAGGGAATCTTGCAGAAGATACCTCCGCTTCAAAGCAGGGGTACTTGCATTACCAGTTCTCTGCACTGCCCTTTGGCTTATCTACTGCACCCAGGGTCTTCACAAAGTGCCTGGCTCCAGTAATTGCATTTTGCAGGCAAAGAAATATTCAAATATATCCATACCTGGACGATTATCTAATTCAGGCAGAAAACAAGGACATTCTTCTAAAGCATCTGGCGTTTGTAAAAAGGGTTCTAACTTGTCTAGAGTACACCATAAACAAAAAGAAATCACAACTGGTACCCTCTCAAAAAAATTACATTCCTGGGTGCAAGCTTGAATACAACTGTCCAGATGACTTACCTTATGCCAGAAAAGCAAATTCAATTGGTGACTTACTTCAAACAGGTGGCCACATAAACCCTGCTATCTGCAAAGCAAATTCTGCAAGTCTTGGGGTTCATGGCCTCCTGCATTCTTCTAATTCCATATGCAAGACTGCATATGAGGAAACTTCTTTTTACTTAAAAAGTTTATGGAGTCAACATTGTCACAGCATGGAAACAATGATTCCTATTATTCCTTGCCTGCAACTAGAGTTCCTATGTTGGGCAGAAGCCTGCCACCAAAACAAGGGACTGTCATTCACTCCACTCCCTGCCACCCAAACCCTAACTACAGATGCATCAGACTGTGCTTGGGGGGCTCATCTGGCAGGAAAGTGCATTCAGGGCAAATGGGGCCCAAATTAAATGCACCTACATATCAATCAGAAAGAGATGTTAGCTGTACAGAATGCTCTGACAGCCTTCAAGTACTACCTTCATCCAGGACAACTACTGATAAAGATAGACAACACTACAGTTATGTGGTACATAAACAAGCAGGGGGGTACACATTCCTACCCCCTTTGCAGACTAGCCATGACATTGTGGAACACGGCCTTGACTTATCAAATACATCTTCAAGCTCAATTCCTGCCAGGAAAGTTGAATACTCCGGCAGACGAACTAAACAGAAATCTTATGGACCCACACGAATGGAAATTGGAACCACAAGTTTTCAACATGTTGACACGCAAATGGGGGAGCCCAGACATATATCTTTTTGCCTCATCCCAGAACTATCAGTTGGACAAATTCTCCACAAGAATTCATCACAAAAAATCTTGGAAAGTGGATGCTCTATCATTCAGCTGGTATGCTTTTCCCCCTCTGCCTCTGCTCCCCAAAGTCCTACTAAAATTCAGACAGGACAAACCAAAAATTATTCTGATTGCTCCAGACTGGCCTCGCCAACAGTGGTACCCACTCCTGCGCAATGTGTCACACCTTCCTCCGTGGCACCTGCCTCAGACACCTTACCTACTATCTCAGCAGAACTACCAGATTCTGCACACTCAGCTCCAAACTTTGAATCTTGCAGCATGGCTAATCAACTAATTTCACCCATGACATCTGTCAGCAAACCTGTGATGGATGTCATCTTGGAGGCTAGAAAGCCTAGTACTAGAAAATCTTATGCTGACAAATGGAGAAGATTCTGTGCCTAGAACCAATCACAAAGGATAAGCACAGCAATGCCCAATATTCCTCAGATTCTGCAATACTTAACTGAGATGCTTCACAAGGGCCTATCTTTTTCTTCCATAAAAATCCATGCCTCTGCAATTTCAGCTCATTACAACACAGAACCTCCCCTCTTCTCTCATCCTCTGCTAAAGCAGTATCTCAGAGGGGCCAAAACTTTAAGATCTCCCAGGAGAGTACCAACTCCTGCATTGGACCTCAATTTTTATTTTGGAAAAACTCACTCTCCCTCCTTTTGAGCCAGCTGCTACTGTGGACCAAAAATTTCTCTCTTGGAAAACAGCTTTCCTTTTAGCAGTCACTTCAGCTAGAAGGATTTCAGTATTACAGGCTCTTATGGCAGTGGAGCCTTTCATTATTGTTCATCCGGACAGAGTGGCTCAGGACCAATCCATCTTTTATGCCTAAGGTGGTATCCAGTGTGGCTCTTAGACCATTCATCTGCCAACTTTCTTTCCCAATCCACAGAACAAGGGTGAGCAGATTCTGCATTCATTGGATGTACACACACAACTCAGATTCTACTTAAACAGGACAAAATCTCTAAGAAAAATCTGAACAACTACTGGTGGCATTTGCTGCAGAGGCAGAGGGAAAGGCTATTTCAAATCAGACTATTTCCAAATGGATAAGCCATTGTATTCGTTTCTGCTATATGCACCATGGTAAACCTATCCCCAAGGGGATCAGATCTCATTCCACCAGGGCTGCATCTACTTCTGCAGCCTTTCACAGAGGGGTTCCTACCAGAGACATTCTAGAAGCTGCTACCTGGAGCTCAGTTCATACATTCACCAAACATTACCATTTACCTCTCTTCTCTAAATCCAGAGCTGGCTTTGCCACTGCTGTCCTGCAAGGGCCTTATAGCTGCTCCTAATGCTGTATAAATCCATCCACCAACCATAGCTTTGGGATTCTACCCAAATGTAATGACTGCAACAGTGAAACATGAAGAACACAGTACAGTTGTGTACACTTACCATAAATGTAGATGTTCGAGTGTATTCACTGTTGCAGTCCTGGTTACCCACCCTCCAGCCCCCTGTTTTCCTCTTAATATACCTCTCCTTTCTTTTACTATGCTTAAAAGCCTTTTTGGTGTATTTGCTTTTTGTTTGGAGGTATATTTTTTGTGTTTTATCATATATATATATATATATATGTATATATATATATATATATATATATAGCTCCCCATTTGGGGGGCACCTGACATCTGGGGCAAGAAAAACTGATGTGATGGTGTTTGGCTGCATGTTTTATACCCCTGACGACCTGACGTCATGGAAGAAGGGACAGCAACTTACGCAGGACCCAAGACTTTGTTAATCAGGCCGACTGAGGGCAACCTGCCAGCAGATTACCCAAATGTAATGACTGCAACAGTGAATGCACTTGACCATCTATATTTATGGTAAGTGTACACAACTGTACTTTCCATCCCTCTATTCAGACCCTCAAGTTGACAGCATGGCTGCTCCAATTCTGTCCCTAGTCAGGCTTTATGATTTTTCCCCGGAGGTGGTTCATATTCTGTCTTCTTCCCACAAGCCTTCTACTAGGAAGATTTATTCCAGTAAGTGGAAGAGATTCTCCATTTGGGCTCATGAAAGGCAGATTGATCCCTATACAGCTCCCATTTCATCAGTTTTAGAATTTCTTTCTCAACTGTTCAGCCAGGGATCAGCTGCGGCAACTATCAAAGTGTAGCCATTTCTACTTTTCATGTTGCTAATGAACCCAATCTAATGGTGCACAGACTTTGTAAGGCTTTTCTGAAAGGGACTATGCTACTTCAACCTCCAGTCTTTGATCCTGTAATGCCATGGGACCTCAATTTTGTGTTAAAGTGACTTACCTCACCTCCTTTTGAGCCTGCAGCAACTTGTGACATTAAATTTTTGTCTTGGAAGACAATCTTTTTGATAGCCATCACTTCGGCTAGGTGGGTCTCTGGACTCCAAGCTTTATCGGTTCTGCCCCCTTACTTGGTATTTCACAAGGACAGGGTTTCTCTAAGACCTAATCCTTCCTTTATGCCTAAGGTTGCTTCAGTTGTCAACCTCAACCAGTCCATTGAGCTGCCTGTATTTTTCCCTGAATTCTCTAACAGGGCAGAATTTAAGTTTCATCAGCTAGATGTTCACAGACAGTTGAGTTTCTATTTACATAGAACTAAAGATATTAGGAAATCAGATCAACTCTTTGTCTCATTCTCAGACAATAGACTTGGGGCTCCAGTTTCTAAAGTAACTCTGTCCAGTTGGATTTCTAGTTGCATTTCCTTCATTTATACTTCAAATGGCAAGGAATTACCCTTTAAAGTGAAGGCTCATTCTACTGCTTTCTACTGCTTTTCAGGCTAGGATGTCTATGGATGATATTTGTGCTGCAGCTACATGGGCATCACCTCACACCTTTATTAGTCACTACAAATTGGATTTGATATCTAGAGGCAGATCTTCCTTTGGTTCCACTGTGCTCAGGAGTATTTTCCAGTGAGCCACCCAAGGTTTTGGTGCTAGAGACGCTGTCCCAAGGGTAAGAATGTAGGCGAGATTGGACTACATAACATCAAGAAGTTATGTACTCACCATAACGTTCGATGTATGTAGTCCATCTCACCTCACATTCTTACTAACCCACCCACCTACCCCCTCCTGGAGGACCTAGAGGTTTAGTCTCTGTTTTCAGCACTCCTTCTTATTTGATTAGTTGGGTTGGTTCTTCCTTTGTGTGTTGGTGTGTGCGTGTATGTGAGCTTGCAGCAAACAAGATCTGGGGATAGGCGCTTTGCAGCATGGGATACCTCTTAGCCACAAGCCAATTGAAAACTACGAGCTAGTGTATGGCCGAGTCAGAGCCGAGGTTCGGCTCCGAACCCAATGGTAAGAATGTGAGGCAAGATGGACTACATACATTGAACGTTATGGTGAGTACATAACTTCTTGTTTGGTACTATGGTTATCCTAAAGTATGTTGTTTCTGTGGGGATGAAAATCATTTAGTACAGCAATGTAACAAATGAAGATATGGCCAATATCAGTAGAGGGGACATAGAGCAAAATTTAAATGCCAGTATATAGAAAATATACAGAACTTAGGCACTTCTGGTTTGACTGCCCCATATCAGTAAAGGAAATAGTAGATGAAAAGGAAAGCTCAGAAGAAAAGCAAACATAGAGAATACTGCAATAGATGTTGGAAAGGTGGAAGTTGGGGAAGGGGATATTGAAGAAAGGTTAGATACTGAATAAGCAGTTCAATGTGTGGTTATTAATGTACAGGAAGAAAATAGATATGCATTTTTAGAAAATGAAGAGAAAGAAGAGTCTGAAATGGAGATATGAGAAGAATAAGATAATGGAAAATAAATTGGTGGGAGACATGAGAAGGAAAAGAAAAATAAGATCTGATGAAACACAGAAAAAAGAAAAGGACGATACAGGAATTTTAGCATTAAATGTGAATATCATTAGAAGTAATATAGAGGTTTGGTGGCGGAATGGTGTAAAAATATAAATGATTGGTTTTGCTGGCTGGATACCAGATGTAAAAAAAGAAGAAAAAAGAATACAAGCACTATAGGGGAGGGAAAATTAGTTTTGCTGGCTGGATGCCAGATGTAAAAAAAGAAGAAAAAAGAATACAAGCACTATAGGGGAGGGAAAACTGTATGGTCATTATGAAATGAGACATGTTCTGGAATAGAAATTCTTATAAAATGAAGAGATAAGAATTCTAGACATAAAAATAGTAGTGCCAGGAAAGTACAGTGATATGTCATATGAGAATAAGACAAAAATGTATAAGATTAATGATGATTATACATATACTAGTATGACGGGGTCCCCTTTAGAAACCTGAAATCCCACTTACTGAAACCCAAAAGGCCAAGATTAAAAATCCTGACATCCCAGAAGAACGACAAATCACTAACTGTAAGTAACCACTTGGCCAGCATGCTGACCTTTGCCTCTTACCTCCATGGCAGTGCGATCTTGGAGTTGGTTTATTTAGTTGAGGGGTGTAGCCCCCCCACATAGGGGTGTGTGGGGTTGATGGGTCCAAATGGGTGGATTTTCTTTGCTTTGGTTTTAATGTGTTTGCAGGTTGGGCGATTGGTTACTTACCATTAGTGCTTTGTCAATGTTCTGGGTGGTTGGTCTTCTGGGATATCTGTTTTTTTGTATCAGTCTTTTGGATTTCAGGTAAGTGGGATTTTGGGTTTCTGAAGGGTATCCATATGATGGACTGAAAAAAGTTGTTTGAAGAAATTAAAAAAATGTTAATGAATATCAGTAGTGATGGAGATTTTAACTGTAACCTGATGAAAGAAAAAGGAAACAACACTGGATATTAAGATATTAAGAGAATTAAAAAAATGTGGACATTTACAAGTAGGAAAGGAAAGAGAATGGAAATATAAAAGGAGAATGCTTAACAGTGAAATTTATTAAACGGTTCACTATAAAGACTTGAAAAAATAAGGGGAGTACAGACGGCAAAGTTTTGGATCATAAAGCACTATGTGGTTAGGATAGGGAAAGATAGAGAATATTACAGGAAAAGGAATAAAGAAAATAACTGCAGAGTTTAAACAGGAGGAATAAATAAAAGCAAAATATTTTAGAAAGATCATAATATAATGAGATCATTTAATAAAAATTAGAAACAATGGTTGTTAGTGTATAAGCTGAAGTATAAAAAATATTTAGAAGTGCACAGATTAATAAAAAGAAATGAGCTGAAATATAAATACATTTTATAGAATTATGAGAAAGAGCTAGAACAAGAAAGTGGCAAAATAATTAACCTAGAAAGATGCTTGAAAATAATAGAGAAAAGGTAAAATGATATTATATAGGTAAATATTTTTCTAAAAGGAAAGAAATAGGAAGTTCTGCTTAGTTAAAAAAATAAGTAAAACCGGGGAAGTAAGGAATGCTGCTTAAACTGAAAAAACAGACATAAATTCAAAGAGGAATGGATGGTGAAAAAAATTCTGAGAATTTGAAAATATTTTTAGAAAATTATATAGGAATAGTGAAGGTGGTAAAGGAAAACAAGAATGAATCGGCACCAGGATTGGATGGTATAACCTACAGGTATTATAAGGAAATTAATAAAGATTATAGAGAAGTTTTTTTAAAATATTAGATGAATGGATGAAGGAATGTATAATGGAAGATGTTGTGGAGTGATAAAGTTTATATGGAAAAAGGATAAATGAAAAGATAAAAATTGGAGACCTATAATAGGGAGTACAGACTATAAAATACTTATGAAAATACAACAAAAGGGCTGGGGAAAGTATTGCCTGAAGCAGTAGGACAAGGGGACTATGGTATAAAAGGAAGAGAGGTAAAAGAAATACTAATTATAATGAAAGAAGTACTATAAAGATATTGAAGGAAAGCAAAGACTTTTAGCATGTGGCTTAATTAAAGCATTTGATAAAGTGAGTCATGAAGCAATGTGGCACATTTTAGAGGTATATGATATAGGAGAAAATATTAATGTAATAAAGACATTTTTGTTTAAAACAAGAAACATCTTTATTAAATTAGCATGTATGACATAGGCAATCATACATTTATCTAAATGAAAAACTATATTGACACAATTTTAGTTGCAAACATTATACATCACAAACAATATTGACATAATTTTAGTTGCAAACATTATACATCACTTATAATCTATTTAGTCATTGTTAGTCAAATATTACATAGCTCATTCAAATCCTGCCTTCTATTACACCTTGTTCCTCCTCTGCATGTTTTGTTCCCACAATTCCTATTTTTCCAGTGTAATTTGCTCCTACTCTTTTCTAAAGATTCCAGTTGTTTTCTCTGTTACTATATTCACTACTTCTATTAATGTTGGTTTAGACTTTGATTTCCATTTTCTATAATTATTTTTTGAAAGCCACTATAATTAGACTCAACAAGGCCTTACTATCTTTAGACAATTCTGATTCTGTATCATACCTCAAAAATCATTTCCTTAGGTACACCAAATATTTTAATATATTTCTTCAGAAATTTACCCTTCTTTGTTATCTTCTGGGCCCCCAGACACATCTTCACTGCTGCAAATCAAATTCCAGTCCCCACCTATAGATATATATTCCCTGGTGAAAAATTATTATTTCTCCCAGAATTTTCTTAAGCTCCATTATAGCAGTTTTAGATGGAATATAAATACATGTCCGTATAATCCCATTGTCTTCCCAGTAGCCCCTTAATAATATAAAGTCATCTTTTTTATCCTCTTCTATCACCATTGGAGCTCCTCTTGCAATTAATATGTCCTCCTCTTTTCCTTTATCCCAGGTATTCTGCTAAATAACCTTCCTGAAAAACTTTCTTTATCAAATTCACATGTTCAGTTCTTTCCAAAATGTGTGTCATGTCGCACCGTTATTTGCATTCTACATGTTTTAATATAGTTAACTACTATTTCTTTGTTGCATATATCTGTGAGACCATTAACATTTAAAGAGAATATTGAAAGTGTCATTGTGTTAAAAAGTTATTATTCCCACCTTTTATTTGTAACAGGTTTTTTACTAAGTATCTAGTTCCAGCTTTTGTGTTACATACACGCACCAATGTTTCGCAGGTTGACCTCTTATACAGTTGTTTCTTGTCATGTCCATTTGAGCCTACGTCAAATCTTAGAAAATGTTTTGCTTTATTGAAAGACCTCAAAAATATACCCTATTAATTTAATATTAACACGGAAAACTATGTATATCTTCAAATATTAATGTTTTACCCTCCTAAGAGGAACAATTGTCCCAAACTGACAGCCATACTCAGAGACTTGGGTTAACCTAAAAGGAAGGTTATCTATGCTAAGATGCATGGTACAGCCTGTGCGTCTGCTAAGTGCTGTCTAGTTTTGTCTTATCCTTATTGCTCTCCCAGAATGGGTAAAACTTGAATGCTTTCTGTAAACATTATCTCCTAGTCATTGATAGAAAAGCCATTGGAAGAAAGAGGTGTTCTGTTTTTATTGCTCTTCATCAGATTGTCTCCATGGAGACATATGACCCAGGTAAATAAATAAATGCTTGTAGAAGCAAGCAAGGCTGTATCTTTTAGAGGAAAGCTTTATTATATTCAATGCTATTTTTTATTTATTTGCTTTCTGTTAAAACTTCTTACTAGATTAAGTCAAGGGCATTAATCTAGTAATTTCTCATGTGCAAGAATGAGAAAAAGCACATACATTTTTCTTGTATCACATTCTTTTGACCAGACTTTTTTTTTTTTTACATTGCAGTGCCTACATTTCTTAAAACTGAATGAGAAAGAGAAAAGGGAAAGCAGGACTACCTGTTTACCTTAGTATCCCCATTGCACTTGAAACTAGCTGAGAAAACTTTACTTTATAGCATGCAGATGTCATGCACTATAAAAATATTACTGTTAAGAACAAAAGTTTGTTTTACTTACAGTTAATTCTTTCCTTCCTCTTCCCCTCTCCTAAATGTTACTCTAAACATTAATGATATGAAGTAGGGAATATGCTTTGGAGTCCCCTACAGGTTTAACAAAGTCAAAAAAGTCCAATATTTCCAGATTTTCTTGTTCTGCCATGTTTCACAAATATAATTAATGCTTTGTAATTCCACATTTATTTGTCAATTTTTTGAGTTTATGGCTTTATTCCTGTTTATCTCCATCTCCCAAATCCAGTCTCTGCTTCCTTTCCAAACTACTCTCAGTTCTACTAGTAAACTCTCATGCTTTTTCTGACTCACAAGCATTTTCCATTACAACACTGAAAAAGGTTTCACTGGCACAGTCTCTCTGTGGTCTTTATTACCAGAATATCAAGAAGCAGAATCTCCTTCTGTTTCACAGCTCACTTTTTGTTGAACAAACTTTTATATTTCCTCCTTAGCATGTTCTCCATCAAATGATTTTATCCCTCCAGGAAAGAATATTCTGAAGATAGCTGGGTACAGCAGTTTGAATCTCATGCCTGCTTCTCGACATTCCCTGATTAGTGGAATAAATTTACTCCTCTTCTGTCTGTACAGTGAGTAACCATTTTCCACAAACCCTCTACTGTCTCACACTTTTAGTACTTCGATCTTCTGCTACAGTTTTGACAAAATCATCTTCTGCTGGTAGGATTGCATCTTTATTATTAAAGGTCTATGTTGCTTTCTCGTTGCCAGGTTTGGAGCATACACATGATGTGCCCTTTCAATTAATAAATCCTGTTGTGGATTACCAGTCCAAGTCATTTGTACTTTCATAAAATTAATACAGTCTGTTCCCTCAAGCATCTTTGTTACAGCAAAAAATCTCAGGTTTCCCTGTGTGCTCTGTCCTCTAATTCTATTTTTTCAAACATCTCTTCTTGAGCAGTCTCATACTCAGCCAGCCTTTTCTTCATTTCAACCTCTGATTTTTGCAATTTTGTTACCTTGTCTGAATATCTGTTTAATGCTTCTTCCATTTTATCCAGCCTTTTGTTATTTGAGTTGATGTACTCCATTAGTGTTATGTTTATTTTAATGAGCTCTGATTACATTTTACTTATTTTTTCCTGTATATTACTGGAAGTCATGTCTTGCACCAAAGCTGGAGCTTGCGATGTTCAATTGACGAAAATGTGAGCCATGTTACCACAATGGGTACATATTGTGTCCGCTACCAAAAATTATAAAAATAACAGAAATACTGTTTGAGGGGCTTGAAAATGACTCCACATAGACCATTATTTGGTTTGTGCATTCAATGTGATAATGACTTCTACTTATGTGAATAACAGTGGCAGCTGCTGATAGTTTTACATGACAAGTGAGAATGACTGAGTGTTACACTGTAACTGCAGTTATTGTTCAAATGTGATAATGACCTGCATTTCATTACTGCAAGGTTCTGCATGTTCAGAAAAAGGTGGTAATTGCTGCACAAAGCCAGTTGATTAGGCATTCATTATATTCCTGGTGCAGGTATTATGTAACATGGAGTCATTACCGTCTGTTAGGAGAAGACCAGAGTAATTCACTAAAAGCCCTTCCTCCCACCTAAATTCCACACATGACGGACAGAGCCAGGCATATTTCCCAACATATATAGTAGCTCCATGCTGGTATTAGTCCAGAATTAATAGCATTGACCTCTCTAAGACAACCACACAATAGAATCAGAAACAGAAATAAATTCAGAAATGTCTAAATCATCTGCTTGATAGGTGTAAAAATTAATCCAACAGGGGGTCGTTCATTTTATCCTAACAAACCATCCTTCTCATTAGAGTAAGACACAGAAGCTAAAAAAAGCATAAATTTTGTCTAAAATATCTGGTTGAGGAATGCCAAAAAATCAATCCCCCCATCAACAATTCTGCCCAGCAGTCACGTCAGCAGTCTGATCATGTATGCACAGGCACTTCCCTGATACACATATGAATTATTTCCCCAAGCAACATCTTCATTACTATGTGCAGGTGTACACATGCACCAAATGAAGCACCAGAATGATATATTTCCACAAATGACCCTTCAGTATCCGTTCCTGGTATGTATTGCACCAAGTGACCCCTAAAATAAAATGCTGAGGTATGTGCAAGCACCAACATGAAGCATTTCCCTGAATGACCCTTTCTGTACCAGCTCCTAGTATGTGCAATCACCAAACAGGGGGTTCGGAGGGTAGGTAGTTGAAGAAGAGTGAAAAAAATGGACAACACAGACGGAACATTATGGTTAGTACATAACTTCTTTATAGGATGTCTGAGTATGTATAAGCACCAGTGATCCCTTCTATAGTCTGTCCTACTATGCACAAGCGTCAGAAGACAACATTTCCATTGACAACCCCTTCAGCAGCCCTTCCAAGTATGCACAAGAAACAAAATGAAACATTTGCCACATGACCCCTTCATTAGTATATCAGAGTATACACAAGCTCTAAAATGAAACATTTGCCACATGACCCCTGCAGTACTATGTCCAAGTATGCACAAGAGCTAAAATGAAACATTTGCCACAAGACCCCTTCAGTAGTATGTCCAGGTATGCACAAGAACCAAAAGGAAACATTCCCTGCAATGACCCCCACCCTAATAAAAAATTCATGGCAGACATAAAACTTTTACACCAACCTGCAAGCTACCAATAAAAATAACGCAAAGCACTGCCACTATACTCACTACAATCTTTTTTGACAGTACAGCCACTGTAATTCACACAAAGCCTCAAGTTAGTATGCCCTAAATATTACTCCCAAAGTAATCCCCCTCTAAACACACACTCTTATACTCGTCTTATTCCTTCACAAGTATTCAAAAATATGTTTTACAGGTATCTTCTATAATTTACATAAAAAAGTATTAAGATGGCATTCTCCCTTCTGTAACATAAACACACAGTTGGTTAAAGCCCGTATTTTATTTTAAATAACTCCTCTGAGACTGCCACAGTATGTATTGGGTGTCAAAAGCTGTCCATTATTGTCCATAAATGTTTTTGTAATACTTTGGAGCTTCAATCTCCAGTTCCCACTGAAAATGAGCATCTATCCAGTTAGACCTTCTGGGTAATCTAATGTCAAAAGTGTAATTTCCTGGTTTCGCGTTTGAGAACTGTAGTCACTAATATAAACCCTGTTATTCATGCAAATTTCAAGAGTGATATTTAATTAAAATCTGTTATCTGCAGAGCACCTTGGACAGCAAGAGAAAAATTTTGCCAGGCTGTGTCACACAAATTTGACAAACTTGGGGATAGGGTACACAGTTGATTTTCGGGCATGTTATTTTACAGAAGTGAAAATGCTGCCACGTGTGAGATGGCAAGTTGCTTCTTTGTGAGTCTGAATGCTATGAAATAGTACTGTTTAGGGAGTATGTCAGAGGCTGGGGCAGAGCTTGTTTATCATGAAAAATAACGGCTAGAATTATGTGCTATCCATGCCATGAACAATATATTCCAAGATAAAGTTTTCAGCAAAGAGGCAGCAGACGAGATTTGTAAATGGTATGTGATGTGTGTCCTGCAATCAGGCAGTTATTAAGACCTGTTTTCCAGCTTCATGGTAGGCTTTGAGACTGTAGCTGGATATGGGAAACAGAGCAAATAATGATTTTTGTTAATGCATGGGGTAATGTTTCCTGATGCATTACATGGCAGCTGAAACATGCTGACTGACTCAGTTAAAAAAAAGTTCAAGAACTTATACTGCTTGACGCAGTTCTCACACTTCAGACAAAGTGTTATGTTTTTCACCAGAGCATATTCGCTGATAAACCAACATAGTTGATCAGATAACTTGTGCAAAAATGTATGGTATGTTTACTGCAGCCAGTGTTAGAACCTTTCAACGTCCAAGATTCCAAATTACATAACAAAACGTGACCGGAATCATTGGCAGCTTGAAGCTTTATCATTTTATTAGGTTATCTAAAGTATCACAGCTACTGTATAAAGCTAAAATAGCTGTTTTAATTGTCTCGTTATTATTAGCACAGGTTGGCATTTCACAACTTTCTTCTTTCTTCATTACCTCTACAAACAACAGATTTCTTCCTGTAACACTGGTTTGCTTGTGAGGATGTTAACCGTTGTTGTCAGTAACTGGCTTTAGTTTAACAAGTACAACAACGGACAGGCATTCTTTTACAGTATAACGTTAGAACATTAGAATATTAACATTAACATGCGACGCAGTGATAAATCCGATTGGCTGCCAACACTTCCTTGAGAAAACACTTTGAAAGGAGATTTTTCTCCTAAAAGTTTAATGTAACCAGCATGGAAAAACATGCTGAATTTTAACTATATTAGGTATATAGCAAGTTCGGTTATGATTTCAGTGTTTTTTCCACTAAGCTCAGCTACAAACCTACATTACAGTTTAACGCACCTGTGGAAGGGACTCTGGAGTAATAGCTTGCAATTCCTATCATCTCATAGCGCGCTCAGGTGTAAGCACAGAGGCGCTATGAGATGGTACTCGGGGTTAATGAGTTAAGAAATTAAAATAAGATGAAAAAAGACAATGAAAGATAGAAAACAAGTGTTTATTTTTTATGACTTAAATGATGTTTTTGAGGAAAATTTTATTAAATGTTACCAGTGAAAGGGAATATGAAACATAAGGTAATGGAAGACAGGAAATGTGTGAATCATAATGAAGAAGAAATAAAATATTGTTTTTGAATTGTGGAAATAATTTAAAAATCGGGAAAGGTTTAAAATAAATTTAGATATGAAGTACTTAAATATATAAATATGAATATGATAGCATATGGGATAAAGTATTGATTCAGGCAATATGGATTATGTAGAAAAAAGATAAGAATTTGTTATACAACAAGAAAAAGGAAGAGGATGATCTGTTTGTTGAAATAAGGTTCTGGAGGATAGAGAGTAAATCTAAAAGAAAAATGAATGAACAAAATAGAATTTTTATTTATTTATTTGACATTTGTTAACCGGGTTAGTCTGGCTGGGCAGCATGCCCTTTTTCATCAGAGACTCGAGGAGAAAAGCTCCATTACAAAAAAGTTAGAAATACAGAGAGTATTAAAACATTGGAGGAATAACGTTTTTGTCTTATACATGGCTAGAATCAAAAAACATCATACAATATTTGAGAAATACATAGTTATAACAAAGGAACATATATAACAAAAATAAACATAATATAAACGAAATATAATGACATGGATTAAAGAGAAGTTATGGCACACAAAAATCAGGTTGAGAGTCCTCTCATTATTAAGTAAAAAAGTAAGCCAAGAGAAAAAAATAAAGAAAATAAATCAAGATACATTTGTTCTTGAGGAGTAGACTAGGACAGAAGATGAAATTAAATGACTGGAGGACAGTAAGTGGAATATGAGTAGTCTGAGCAAAAGGTTATGTTACTTAATAGATAGGGGATAAGATGAGGGAACAACAAAGGTTATAGGAGAAATAGGATAGTGGCAGAGGAGGTAGCATTCAAATGGGGTCATTACAGGAGCAGATCCAGGAGTTAAGCAGAAATTCCTTTAATGCTATTTTAAAACTGAGTTGTTAAGTGAGCGGATGTAGAGAGAAAGTTTGTTCCAAACAGAGGTGACTGAGTGACTATAAAGTATTTTGCCAATGGATTTGTTAGGTTTGGAAATTTGCAGGAAGAGTTGGTCAGAGCTACGTAGGTCATGATTAGGAATATAGGGTGGGGGAGGTAAGGTTTTCCAGAGCTGGACAAGCTAGGGGTTGGTGAAAGATAGAGTGGGTCAGGTGAAGCTGTGGTAGGAGGAGCTGATGTTGAAATTCAAGCCAGTGAATTTTTTTAAGGAAAGGCAGTGGTACGATCGATAAGGGTGATTACTGGCAAATCTAGTTATTGTATTGTGAGTTCACGTTTGGTAGACGGGTTCTTTTGGAGGGTGGTAAATATTGGGGCAGTGTATAATAGGGTGGGGAGTAGGTAGACTTGAGCAAAGGACAATTTAGATTCTGGAGTTAGGATTTTTTTTTTCCTATACAGTAGTCTGAGTTTTTGGAGTGTCTTTTTAATACAATTAGCATCTACATTACAACACTGAAGCTTTAGTTAATCGAATAATTAAAGCTCGACCTTGTAATATCAGCAACTAAAATTGTTGAACGGCTGATTCAACCAAGGGAAACACTTCCCTTAGCCGAATAAAAAAAATAAATAAATAAACCAAAAAATAAGCACCCTGGTAGTCAGTCCCCAGTCCGTTTTATTGTATAAAAAATCAGTTAAGCGCTTTCATCAAACACAGTTGACTTCATCAGAACAAAGGCCTTTTCTTAAAAAGCAGTTTAAATAGGTTTAAAACAACTATAATTGGTTAAAAAACAGCCAATAAAAACCATTAAATTAGCATAAATCATGAATATTAATATTTAAAATAATCAGAGTAGGAATAACCATTAGGTCAATATTATTCACAGTCATATTAGTAAAACGAATGAAGGGACTTAGACTTGTCCTGCTTTTTCTTTTAATGCTGGCATGATAGTCAGGTAATCATTTAACCCTGGATGTACATTTGCACCCAACCTTAACTGCCACAACAGCTCTTTTTTTACACAATACATGTTGCCAGTCCCCTCCCCTTGAATCTACTTGCACAGTATCCAGAATGGCAAACTTTAACCCAGAAAAACCTTCACACTGTAAACTATGTCTAAACAGGGCATTAGTTTGTCTTTTATTTTTTTACATCATATAGATGCTCACATATTCTGGAGTTAAGAAGCCTCTCAGTTTTTCCAACATGCAGTTAATACATTTCGAAAGATATACTAGTTTGCTGGAGAAACAGTTTCCTTTCCTGAAATGCCACTGCCACAACAGCTCTTTTTTTACACAATACATGTTGCCAGTCCCCTCCCCTTGAATCTACTTGCACAGTATCCAGAATGGCAAACTTTAACCCAGAAAAACCTTCACACTGTAAACTATGTCTAAACAGGGCATTAGTTTGTCTTTTATTTTTTTACATCATATAGATGCTCACATATTCTGGAGTTAAGAAGCCTCTCAGTTTTTCCAACATGCAGTTAATACATTTCGAAAGATATACTAGTTTGCTGGAGAAACAGTTTCCTTTCCTGAAATACAAAGTATTACCATTTTCATTAGCCAAGGTGATAGAGATACCCTGTAGAATGTAATGGCAATAAGAACATCTACCACAGGGTCTGGTACCATTTAGGTTGTTGTTAGCTCTGCCATTACTAATTTTTCTTTCTAAAACCAACTTTAAATTAGGTCCTATTTTGGTAGAAAAAGTGGGTTTTTCACCCAAAACTTGGTACACCTCATTGTTGGTTTTGAAAATACTCCAGAATATATGAGCATCTATATGATGTAAAAAATAAGAGAGAAACTAATGCCCTGTTTAGACATAGTTTACAGTGTGAAGGTTTTTGTGGGTTTAAGTTTGCCATTCCGGGTACTGTGCAAGTAGATTCAAGAGGGGAGATTGGCAAAATGTATTGTGTAAAAAAGAGATGTTGTGGCAGTTAAGGTTGGGTGCAAATGTACATCCAGAGTTAAATGATTACTTGACTATCCTGCCAGTATTAAAAGAAAAAGCAGGACAAGTCTAAATCCCTTCATTTGTTTTATTGTTTTACTAATATAACAGTGAATAATATTGACCTAATGGTTTTTCCTATTCTGATTATTTTAAATATTAATATTCATGATTTATGCTAATTTAATGTTTTTTATTGGCTGTTTTTTAACCACTTATGGTTGTTTTAAACATATTTAAACTGCTGTTTAAGAAAAGGCCTTTGTTCTAATGAAGTCAACTGTGTTTGATGAAAGCGCTTAACTGATTGTTTATACAATAAAAACAGACTGGAGACCGACTACCAGGGTGCTTATTTTTTGGTTTATTTGTTTTTTTGGTAAGCAGTTTTACACCACTTTACTGGTTTTATAGTTTCATTTGTGGTGTTTTGGGCATCATGGATTCTCCTGAACCTTTGGAGTTTTCACCAGTCATTGATTCTGGGTATCACCTGGAACTTTTGGAGCTCAAAAGGGACGTGGCCAAGTTAAAGGGCGAGTTAACTCAGCTTATTGAGCTGTTTTCACAACAGCATAGTCACCAGAGTGGTTCGTTTGGTTCTGGCAGTTGTGTGGAAGCTGTACAAGTGAATGGAGGAGGCTCCTGCTCCCAAGGTAACGAAAACTTTTCAAATGGATTGGGCAGCTGTTCGCACACCTCGGGGAGGCGTGATGATGTCATTGTGACAGCCGAGGTCCATCATGGTGATGGAAAACAGCATTTTCCCTGTAATGGGGATGATTTTTCGAATTTTAACCAACAAAGCCATTCGAGGAAGGATTTAGGCACTAATTCTGCCATTTACTTTGGCAAAGACCTTGATGTTATTTCTGACGGCATTATTGAGCAGCCGCGACAGGTGGAGTGCAAAGAAACAGGTACTGGTAACCTTATTCAAGATTCTAGTCCCCCTAAATTGACTAATTGCATTTCTGAAGGGAGATGTAATCACAGTAGTGTGCTTCCTGAGCAGAGAGTTACTTTTAATGGATATTCCTCTTGTCCCAGAAATGATGTTAACAACTGTAACCAGAATATAAGGGGGACTAGTTGTAAATATGGTGCCCTGTTTAAAAAGAACTTTGTTTTCAATGAATCACACAAGGCACCAGAGGCAATGTCTGGCAAGGACAATTGTGACAATAACCATTTCAAATCTTTGAAAGACATGATTTATGTGTTTGAGAAAAAACTGTTTAAATTTAAAATGTCTCAAATGGAAATTGTTTATTTTAAGGAATGCCTGCATTTACAAGTGGTACCGCAGGGGTTACGGGTGTATAAATTCCTGTTTGGACTACATTATGATGCTGATGTTCTTGGGGATTTTGTTAAACTTTTTGATAAATGGGGGTTTGAACTTCTTAACAAAGTTGCGCATTTTCATGAACAGATGGAAAATAGGCTTCAAAAAGAAGTAGAAGAGTTAAATGGTATGACTATAGGTGATTTGTTGTTTTCCCAATATGAAGGGCTTTATAATAAAATCATTGACAGGGTAGAGAAAAAATGCAACAATATTTTTTATAAAAAATCAAGGAAGTTATATAGGGATCTTAAGCAATACAAAAATCATAAAGTGTACCCTACTAATAACCTTGTTTTTAGACGTACAGATTCTGATCAAAGTGGGTTTCATTCCCAATTTGATGGTAATAACAGGACTATGTCTGGTACAGAAGGGGATGATGAGAACAGGTATTTTGGAGAAGAAGAGATGGTGGATTGTCCTGATCAACAGGATTTTCCAGTTTTAAGGCGCTCTGAAAGAATAGCAAACAAGAAGCAAGACAGACACACTGCATACTGCAAAGTGGCATAATACCAGAAAGGTTTCTCCAAGTGGCACACAGGGAGGTATCAATATTAGGGAACGAAGGGCAGGGCATTTTCCATACCTCCTATGGTTTCAATATTTACAATTACACTGATGGGATTATTACAGATGAATTTTTTACATTATTTTCTAAAGGGTTTAAGTTTGTCCCCACCAAAATTCCTGATATTGCAGAGGTATTAATAGATGTACAGCTGTATTTAAGGAAATTAAACTTGAAAGTTTTATTTTGGAAAAAGGATGGGGGCAATAAATCCATAGAAAAGAAAAATGTTTTTAAGAAAAATAGTGTATTTAATCCGCCCCTACATCTCTTGATAGCCATTTTTGAGAAGGCTGTTAGAGATGATCTTTATAAGATCTGGGGGGGGGGGGGAGAAGTCTTTTTCAACCTTAACTCTAAGGAAAGGAGGCTTATTCAGGAACTAAGAGAAGATAAAAGTGTTTGAATTATGACCCCAGATAAAGGTGGGGGTATTATAGTTTTCAATTCTGAGGACTATACCAATGTCATGCAGGAAATTTTGTTTAATGTCGCAAATTACTCTCAAGTTTCCAAAAACCAAATACACATTTCTTATCAACGTAGTGATAGCTTTTTATATGAATATGTATTAGATTAAAGAATTTCTGAAGAGGTTTATGATTTTCTGTCTAATTCACATCCCAAAGTACTGGTTATGTTTGGGATACCAAAAGTACACAAGAGTATCGTCGCCCCTCCATTTAGGCCAATAGTGGCAGCTGGATGTTCCAAAACACACAATTTAGCTGTCTATTTAGACAGAATGATAAAGCATATTGTGGAGGGGGTACCACATTTGGTTAAAGATTCATGGGACTTCCTGGGGCAATTAAAATCAGAATTATGGTATTTGAGGATGTACATTTTACCTGTTCCCACCTATGACATGATCAGGTTACCATGCAGTGTGAAATCATGGCCCTCATTCTTGAAAATAATTATATATTTTTTTGAGGGGCAATATTTTCAGCAGGTAAAAGGTGTAGCTATGGGGGCCGCGTGTGTCCCCGTTTCTGCTAACCTTGTTTTATTGGGTTGGGAAAGGGAATATGTTTTCAAAAGTGAATATTTTCAGAGATTCTCTCCTATAATAGGTTTTTGGATGATATTTTTATTTTATGGAGAGGTAAAAAAGACTCTATACCTGCTTTCCTTGAGTATTTGAACAGTAACACCACTTTTTTAAAATTTACCTTTGAGTGTCATGATGAGGAAATAAATTATCTGGATACAAACATAGTAAAAGGAAAAGAAGGTTTTATTTCTTGAGTATATCGTAAGAAAACCTTCTGCAATAGCTATTTACATTATAACAGCCATCAGAAGAAATGCATCATTAAAGGTCAGGCTATTAGGATAGCCAGGATGACTTCCCAAAAAGAGAATGTAATAAAGGAATTTGTACATCTGAAGGAAATGTTTTTAGATAAGGGTTATCCTGGTGAATTTATTGATGCCATTCTGAGAGAAGTTGTGGATGAATGGGGTAAAAAATATATACCACTTTTAGGTAGGGGGTTAACAAAAACCTCCCAGGCAGGTGTAGATGTAGATGGTGGGACAAATATTGATTTCCAACAGGCCTGTGTGATTCAATATAGTCCCCTATACAATGGGGTTAAGAATATTCTTAATAAAAACTGGAGTATTTTCAAAACCAACAATGAGGTGTACCAAGTTTTGGGTGAAAAACGCACTTTTTCTACCAAAATATGACCTAATTTAAAGCTGGTTTTAGAAAGGAAAATTAGTAATGGTGGAGCTAACAACAACCTAAATGGTACCAGACCCTGTGGTAGATGTTCTTATTGCCATTACATTCTACAGGGTATCTCTATCAGCTTGGCTAATGAAAATGGTAATACTTTGTATTTCAGGAAAGGAAACTGTTTTTCCAGCAAACTAGTATATCTTGCGAAATGTAATACCTGCATTTCATTTTATGTTGGAAAGACTGAGAGGCTTCTTAAATCCAGAGCATCTATATGATGTAAAAAATAAAAGAGAAACTAATGCCCTGTTTAGACATAGTTTACAGTGTGAAGGTTTTTCTGGGTTTAAGTTTGCCATTCTGGATACTGTGCAAGTAGATTTGGGGGGGTTGGCAAAATATATTGTGTAAAAAAGAGCTGTTGTGGCAGTTAAGGTTGGGTGCAAATGTATATCTAGGGTTAAATGATTAATTGACTATCATGCCAGTATTAAAAGAAAAAGCAGGACAAGTCTAAATCCCTTCATTTGTTTTATTGTTTTACTAATATGACAGTGAATAATATTGACCTAATGGTTTTTCCCACTCTGATTATTTTAAATATTAATATTAATGATTTATGCTAATTTGATGGTTTTTATTGGCTGTTTTTTAACCAATTATGGTTGTTTTAAACCTATTTAAACTGCTTTTTAAGAAAAGGCCTTTGTTCTGATGAAGTCAACTGTGTTTGATGAAAGTGCTTAACTGATTTTTTTATACAATAAAACAGACTGGGGACTGACTACCAGGGTGCTTATTTTTTGGTTTATTTGTTTTTTTGGTAAGCACTTTTACACCACTTTACTGGTTTTAAAAAAACAAACTTTACATCTGAAATCAATTGGGGGGCTTTGCCCCCCCCCCCCACACACACCCCTACCTAAATATACCAACTCCTAGATTGCTCCAAATTGGAGAAACAGCCATACTCCACATAATGACCAAGGGAAGTGTTTACCTGGGTTAAATTGGCCGTTTGACAATTTACGGCTTCGATAGTACAAGTTTGAGCTTTACTTATTTGATGAAGTAAAGCTTCGATCTTGTAATGTAGAACCTACAGTTATTGATGTGGATGTCAAATTTAAGTTTGTCATCTATGTAAACCCTGAGGAGTTTAGTGTGAGATTCAACTTTGATAGTATTATTTAGAGAGAAGACAGAGAAGGAGGGTTTGAGGTCTTGGAGAGATTTAGGAAGAAAGAGTAGGAGTTTAGTTTTGTTAGGGTTAAGCAGTAGTTGATTGGAAATGAGCCATTTTTTGACTGAGTGTAGATATTCTTGAATGAGGGTGAGTAGGTGAGGAAGGCTGTCAGATGTGGAGATGATAGCTGATTTGTCAGCGTATTGTATAAGAGTGGAGTGTGGGCAGGATTGGTAGAGGTTGTTAGTAAAGATATTGAATAACAGGGGCCCCATGATGGAGCCTTGCAGAACCCAATTTGAATGGAGAGGAATGGGGAAGTTACAGAGAGCCATTTAACAGACTGTAGTCGATCAGATAGGTAACTAGAGAACCAGCTGAGAGTAGAGTTACAGAGGTTGAGGTATGTTAGTTTGGAAAGAAGGACATTGTGGGATACAGTATCAAAGGCTTTAGAGAGGTTGAGGAACAGGCATGAGACTAATTTATTGTCAAGAGATGTAGAAATAGAATGAGTAAATGATATAGTACAGTAGTAGTGCTGTGATGAGGTTGGAAACCATGTTGTGTGGGGGTGAGGTGGTTCTCTTGAGTGAGATATGAAATGAGCTGTTTATGTATACAGTTTTCAAGAAATTTAGAAAGGGGAGATAGAATAGCAATGGGCCTGAAATTAGAGAGGTCAGTGGAGTTTCCTCCTTTGTGTAGGGGTATAACATACATTTTTCCCAAATGTCAGGGAAAATGTTTTCCTGAATTGATCGATTGATAAGTATGGAGACTAGATAGGCAATGGAAGAGGTTGCTATTTTGATGTAGGGAGGTGGTAGGTTATTGGCAGAGGGGGCGCAGGATTTAAGTTTATTGAGAAGTGATCGGATATAGGAAGTGGGGATTGGTTTAATGGAGAAAGGAATAGAATGGAAAGGTAGGGGGTGGGTTTCAAGGATAGAGTATTAGGTTTAACTAAGTTCTGTATGGAGTTAGTGAAAAAGGAGTTCAACAGAGTGGCAGTTTTGATTGGGGAGGTGATGGGGAGGGGTTGAGAGGAGATGGGTTTCCTGGGTGAAACAGCCTGTTAATAGTAGTTCAGAATTTTTGTGGGTTAGAATGAGGGTTTTTTTGTTGATTAAGATAAAATGTCTTTTTGTCTAGGCTGATTTGTTTTTTAGTTACATTACAAAGTTCTCTATAGAGCTGGTGATTGGCAGAAGTTTTATGCTTATGCCAGGATTTCCAAGCACTGTCTCTTCTCTGCATGAGGGAGAGGGTGTATTTGGTTATCCAGGGGGCATAGTTGGTTTTAACCTTTATTTTTCTGATGGGGGCCAAGGAGTTAAGAATGTTGAGAAATATACTGTTAAATTTTAGGACAACTTCTTCAAGGGGGAGGTCAAAAGGAAAGACCAATTGATGGAAGAGAGAATTTGATTAAGTACCTCTGGGTCAAAATTAGATAGGTTATGGCAGTGTCTAAACATGTGAGATCTAGATGCTTGGGAGGAGTGGTGCTGGATGGAAGTTGGGAGTTTATCACTGAGTCAGGTAGAATAGAGGGGTTATGATAGTGACTTGGGTGGGAGGTAAGGATCCACTCGAGTACAGCCGGTATTAGATTGTTGGTTAATAGTGGCAGAGGTCATGAGTTGTAAAATACTATATAAGTTAATGCTTGTGGTGGGGGTGGTAGAGGACAGAATTTTCCAGTCAATGAATATTTCAGCTGGGTGAAAACTAGGAGGGGTGAAAGGAAGGGGGTGGAGGGAGAGATGTTGAGAGTATAGTATATCTCAATTCCTGGTAATCTACTGATGGCTTAATATGACAAATGGCAGCAATAAAAACTAGACCAAGCAATAAGGGGCAGCTCTGCAGTACACCATTCTGCAACTAAACATTATTCCCTTTCCATTCATTTATTAATGGAATTAAGACAACCTTTTTGTTTACATGGGTTACAAAGGCTGAAAATCTTTGCCAAAGGGAAATTATTGTACTAGATCCCATATTGCTGCATGTCTAACTTTTTTAAGTGAACTCACAAACTGGTTCAGTAATCTATCCCAGGACAGATGTGAATTTACTTAAAAAAAGACTCGCCTCCTATTTGTATCACAAGGTGATACTGAATTTACTTCAAAAGATTCACCCACTCCATCTGTTTTCTGCAGTTTGTATGTCCTCCTTGCTTATCATTCTGCAGCCCTGAACACACAGTCTCCTGTTTCTGTCTTATCCATTTAACACAGTTAAGCAAAGTAATTTGGCATTAAGACTACTCATGTTAAGGGATGTCAGAGGTATCCCTTCTGTCATTTTTATTTGTGATGCATGCCTTATTCATCTGTAGTTCCAGCAAATTCTCCTTCAGAGGAATCCTGCCATTTCTTTCTATAAAGCTGCAGATGTATTGCATAATGCTGCAACACATGTATTATCTTTTTTGCCAAGGGGTAATTTTATTATGGGAGCTGGTAGCTTGGTGTTCATAATATATATATCACTATATATATATATATATATATATATATATATATATATATATATAAATATATATATATATATATATATATATATATATATACTGGAACTTAAGCCACAGAGGATCCAAAGTTTGGCCAGACTTACAAAGTGTCCTTCCCCTTCTAGACCAGGTTTAAGGCCACTCCTAAATGTCAGGATGTTCAGTGCTCAAACATGACATCTGTCATGCCATTTTACATCTTTCTTGATGGGAGTGACAGATGCATTTAAGTTGGAGGTGGGATTACATCAAGGATCAGCTCCGACACCTTTCTTATTTACAATGGTGATGGACAGGCTGACAGACGAGATCAGACAGGAGTCCCTGTGGACTATGATGTTTGCAGATGACATTATAATCTGTAGTGAGAGTAGGGAACAGGCTGAGGAGACTCTGGAGAGGTTGAAATTTTCTCTAGAGAGGAGAGGAATGAAGGTCAGCAGGACTAAGAGAGAATATATGTGCATGAATGAGGGGGAGAATAGAGGAATGGTGAGGATGTAGGGAGTAGAGTTGGTGAAGGTGGATGAGTTCAAATACTTGGGATCAACAGTTCAGAGTAATGGGAAGTGTGGAAGAGAGGTGAATAAGAGAGCACAGCAGGGTGGAGAAGTGTCAGGAGTGATTTATGACAGACTAATAAAAGTAAGAGTGAAAGGGAACACCTACAAGACAGTAGTGAGACCATCTATGTTATATGGGATGGAGGTAGTGGCACTGAAAAAAAGGCAGGAGTCAGAACTGGATGTGGCAGAGTTAAAGTTGTTAAGATTTGCACTAGGTGTGACGAGGATTGATATGATTAGGAAAAAGTATATTAGAGGGTCAGCTCTGGTTGGATGGTTTGGAGACAAAGCCAGCAAGACAAGATTGCATTGGTTTGGACATGTACTGAGGAGGGATGCTGGGTATATTGGGAAAAGGATGCTAAGGATGGAGCTGCCAGGTAAGAGGAAAAGAGGAAGGCCTAAGATAAGGTTTATGGATGTGGTGAGAGAGGATATGCAGGTGGTTGGTGTGACAGAGCAAGATGCAGAGGACAGGAAGAAATGGAAACAGATGATCTGTTGTGGTGACCCCTAATGGGGCTGAAAGAAAAAGAAGAAAAGAAGACCTTACCATCTATATCCATAATCAAGAACTTCCAGTTTCTCAGTTTTTGTTTTATCATTTGTTTAGTCTCTTCCCATATATCCTTAGCTGCCATAATAGAATGTCTTTTTAACCCATACACCTAAATACTTAATTTTATTATGTCCCCTTAATATGGGTATTGCTGAACAATGTATGTATGGGTACATAGCTTACTGCTGTTGCCTTTGTTTTAGCTTTATTAACTGTACATCCCAAAAAGACCTGAAACTGTCTCAAAATGTTCCACAACACTGAATTCCTCTTTTCTTGATCTTTCAAGTACAAAATATCATTCGCAAATAAAACTAACCTTTCTTGAGTAACATACTGTTTATATCCTTAAATTTGATTCCCTTATTTTCTTTGCAATGACTCTAAATCAAAAGCAAATACAAAGGGAAAGAGGACACCCCTGCCCAATTCCTCTGTTCAAACACAGCTTGTCAATTATTCTTTAAGTAAGCAAATACTACCATTGCCCTACTCATAAAATCCCAGCTAACTGTATCAAGTGCTTTCTCTGTGTCAAGACCTACCAACAGTAGTGGTGTTTTCTTTTATTCAGCTTCCTTCTAGATCATTGTTCTATTAATATTGTCAGATGTTTTGCTCCCCCTCCACAAAAATCACACTGATTCATAGCTATCAATATATTTCCCATTTTATTAGCTAGAATAGACATAACCACTTTATAATGATGGTTTAAAATTGAAATGGGTCTGTATGAAGCTGGACCTAATGCTTCCCTACTCGCTTTGGGTAATAAATCCACCTCAGCTTTCTTCCAAGATGCTGTGATTCCCCACTTTTGAAATATAGTTAAACAAAACCTTCCAGATCATTACCGCTTTCTTCCCTCCCAGTGTTCAAACTTCCACAGGAATACAATCTGTTCTTGAAGATTAGTTATAGATCACTGCTTTCATTTGATCTCTGTCTGTCATATCTAATTAATGTTGAACTTCATCTTCCTGTAACCTTGGCACAATGAAGTCTTCCATAAATATTTCCATATTTGCCTTTTTCTGTATTCCACATTTTCCTGCTTTATACAAATGTTCATAAAATTTTCCAAATATTTCTAATAACTCTGGTTATTTTTCTTGTCATAGACTCCTTAAGTTTGGTGACAACCCTTTCTACTTTCTGTTGTCTATGTCGTCATTCTATCTCATCTATGTTTCTGTTAGTACTCTGCAGTTTGCTCCCACTATCTAACCATTCTTTCTGAAGAAATTTCTATCATCTCTAATCATTCTTGGATTAGTTCCACTACCAAATCCTTTCTTTCTAATTGGTAAACTGTAAAGCACCAGTGTCTAATTTTTATTTCATTTACCTACATCTTTATCTTAGTATTTATTGGTGCGTGATCTGAAATAAATATAGGACATGGCAGGTTTATCAATTAAATACATGCATTCCTGTGAAATATGATTTATGTCCAGTCTAATCCAATTGTTTTACCTCGGGAAATAATACGTAAATTCTGTTTTGAGTTCTGACTGTTGAAATCACATCTTCCATACTAAATATTCTCATATATTTCTTCAGAAATCTACAATATTTTGTTATATTATACCCCTCTAGGTTCCATGATGCATTCACACCATTACTTCACAGCATATTCAACATTTTCATTGTGTCTATAGTCAAAAGTGGTTTGGTCTGCTCCGGAGCTCTGAACACGAGTTACCCCACTGGGGATTTTTTTTTCTTTTATCACTGTTGTGATAGATGATTTTTGGACAGACTTGTACTCTGTAATTATGCTATCTGATGATGCATTTGGTCATGTCAGGGTCTAGAAAAGGTCGATGTTCTTGTGGTGTGCAAATTCCCTATAAAAACTTTAAAACTCTGTTTATTTTGCTTAGATCTGGAACACACAGCTGAAAACTGTAGGGTGTGTCAGGGATTTATCCTAAAATTCTGAACAGTAATCAACATTCCCTGTAAAACACTGATGAATGGAAGAAGATGGAGGCCAACACTAGTCTACCAACCTCAAGTTTGCCGTTAAAATCCAACATCCCCAACAAAGAAGTGCTCTAAGGAGATGGATGAAAAGGATGCCGGTGTCACAATATCAGCATCTGACATCCTGCACAGCTTGATGACTTAAGGCTCAAGCAGGGCTCTTTCACAAACCCTTAGACTATATATTTCGGACTTTAAGGCATCTGATAAAGCCCCTTTGGAAGCTATTATGCCAAGGTATGTGGTCAGCTCCTACTTAGTCAAAGCCCATCGTCCAGACTGCAGAACAGATGCACCATTTTTTGAGATCTGTGACTGAAGCCTAATTCATAATCTTGGAAGAGGAGGACAAGAGAGGATGTAATTGGCCAAGAAGTGAAATGAGAAACCTGTCCACCATTTTAGATCTCTAAGGCGGACAGTCTATCTAAAAGGACTCAGAAAGTTAGACACAAATCACCTGCACCAGGTTCCTTGTAGATATTTAATGCTCAGACTTCTAGGGAGGAAGAGTCCTTACCATACAGGATATTTTCAACCTGACTCTCCTTGGCTGAAGGTTTTCTCCAGGCTATACAGAACCTGTAGTCAGCTCTGAGCACTTTTTTTTCTGAAATATGTCGGGTAAAATTTAAAGAAACCCCTTTCCTGAGAAGATAGAAGGTAATTCCTCAGAGTGAGGAGGATGAACTGAAATATTCTTCTCAAAGTTCCACCCTCCTAGGATACAATACCAACACAAATTTTCTTTGCTTGACATCCTAGGGAAAATTTCATTTGGATGCAATCTCAGTAGTATGAACAGGTACTTCCAATGGGAAGTCAAAGGACACATCATATGCCTCAGAAAGATGCTTTGATTTATTGGCTCTGGATACCCCCTAAATTTGTGGCTATTTCTCCTGTTTTGGGAATTGTGGATTGCGCTTTTCTTGTAGAATCTAAGAAACTAGATACCCAGACCCCTGTCTCTAAGAAACTTGACAAATTCTGCAGGATCAAGGAGTTCTATAAATTCCTCTGCAATAGCCCAATGATGGGTCCTTAGAAGGTGTGCAAATTAATTCCTGTCCCAATTACCTTCCCAAATAACATGAAAGCAAGAGTGATATACCATTTTAAGAAGATCCTATACACAGCTGCTACTCTGGTCTTCAAGCTCATAAATTTTCAGCAACATGTGACCAAGTTCCAGGTTGCTCTCCTTGACCAAGTCAAGAAGAAGACTGGGAAAGTTTTTGATGGGACCTGAAAGGAGAATTGCTAGAACTTCTAGTCAGGTGTTAACACACTCTAACTGTGGTTATCTGATGTAAATGCAATATACAGGGGGCAGTATTATAAAGACAGTAGTTAGAATGCCAAACATTTACAGATTTCTGCCCTCAGAGTAAGGGAGGCTAGAACCCAGCCAGATAAATTGCTGGTAAGAGAAAGGGAAATGGAAAAATATCTGCACCCTGGCATGAAACATAAAAGAGGAGAGATGGAGGTAGAGTGTTCCTACTGCAAAAGTGATTCATTCAAACATCTACTGCTTTGGTAAGCTTACTTACACAATTGTTCTGTGCTCATCATTAGAGCACTGTTGAAGTTGCCTAAGCTATATTTGTCAAGAAAGAGAGGAGGAAGAAGGATCAGAATATAGGAGCCCTAGAGACTAATCCTAGCAAAGCCTGCTGTCACTGTAGAGAAAGATTCTAACTTGTAGTTCTCGGTAAAGGTGTGTACAAATGGCCATGTTACTGCCTGGAGTATATTTCTAGAGTTCACTTCCTTCCAAAAGCTACAGAAGTAGCCAAAGCCCTGGTAGAGTGGGCCCCTGACTTTGCCTGTAAGTATATTTTTATGATAATAATAGTAATAATAAAAAGCAGTAGCATAAGATGATCGTTTAGAAATTGTCTGCTTGGACATTGATTGTCATTTTTTCTTATCTTTGTAGGAAATAAACAGTTGATAGAACTTCCTGAAGGTTGATGTCCTGCAAATGTAGTATCTGAGTTGCTTGTGGATATCCATAAGAGTCTGTATAATTATTATTTCTCTATTTTTTAGGTTTGGAAGAAAAGACAAGAGATGAATTGCCTCGCTCAGTGTGAAATCTGAAACCACCAATGACATCTATAGTGTGTAGAATTCTTTCTCCCTTATCACTCTAGAAATATAGCAGGGAAGTGAATAACCAGATTCAGAATGAACTCTGAAACCACTTTAGGCATAATGGAAGGAGTTGTTCTCAAAGTTACCCTGTCTTTGTGAAAGATAAGAAATCAGTGCAATATAAAACACTGTTTTTCAGCATAACTTCAAATCAGTCTCATGAGAAGGTTCAAAAGGGAAAAAAGGTGTTAAGTTTCTCCGGTACATAATTCTGATCCCAGGAAGAAGCAACATTTCTTCTAGGTGGACAGGTATGTAAAACCCCATTCAAAAACGCTGAATTGAGGCAGAATAGAAAGGAGGGATCCATGGACAGCCAAGCAGAGATGGTTAAGAGTTGAATATCGATAGAAGAATAAGAATGGCCAGAGAATAGCGAGATAACTCGCAAATACTGTAGAACCGTAGGTGTCTGGACCACAAAACAAGCCTCATGTTTTTTTTTTTTTTTTTAATAATTTTTATTGATTTTTATAAACTTAAAAGTATATAATTCAAGTACAGAGAAATGAAACTGCAAAAAAAAAAAAGCTATTTACATATGTCCACAGCAGAAGGATAATAAACCAAACCAGTAATATTTTTCTAATAAATCACATAGTTTTTGCCAGTGTTTTTTTTGATGAGTAATATTTAATGTCCTTGTGTTTAAGGTTGAGCGTTCTTTTTTACATACACTTTTAGCTAAGATAATGAAATCAGTAAAATTCAAAGTAGTTTTACATTTCCAATTTTTTGTGATTATTTTTCTAGCTGTTGATAAAACCTACCAAAGAAGAGTTAGGTGTGATCTGGGGACATCTGGCACTGGAGCACTGAACAAAATGAGTGAATCAGATGTATAAAATTATCAGTCCATAATGCCTGGGAAAAAATAAAATTCATTCCAATAGGATACAGCCAATTTGCATTTAATACCATATGAGTCCAATCTGCTTCTGAATCACAGTTACATCTCCAACACTTAATTTTCTTTGTTTTATAAATCAGTTGTATTTTGTTAGGGGTTAAAACGGGTCTATAAATAAATTTCCAACTATAAATTCTCAAATAAAGAGAAGATGTTGTTTTCCAACTTGACTTTAAGATCAATTTCTTATCATTTATCGAGAACTCAGTTCTATTTATCTTTGTAGAGTAGTTCCAAAAAGAAGTTTTTCTTTGACACCAACTAGAAAAATCATTTACACTTAGCTGAATATGATTTTCTAGTAGTGAGTTTCTTAACAGGTGCCTGAAATGTATTATCATTCTATCATTCAGATCATGAGTTACAGAAATTGAAGGTTGAGTGGATCAAACAACCACTGTCCTGTGTGAGTAAGCCATCATAAGCCATCATATGAGGAAGCTTATAATACATAACTGAATTTGGCCAGTTTGAGGTAGGGAGAACCACTGTTGCCTGGGGCAAAAGATAATTACCAGTATCATTCTGAGAGAGTCCTGAATCTTTCGTGGAACCCTGGTTAACATAGAAAAGGGTGGAAAAGCCTACACGAGCATTCCTGTCTCTGTGAATCAAAAGGCATCTGTCTTCCAGGCCTTTGTGCAAGGAGTCCTGGAGCAGAATTTCTTTAACCAACATGAATGGAGGAAAATGGATTTACCTGAAGTTTTCTGCACAAATTTATGAACTTTGTTTTTTCCTGTTTGCTCCATATTCCCTGAACCCCCCCCCCCGAATACATCTCTCCAAGCAAAGTCTGAGCCATCTTTGTGAACTGGAAAGGGAGACATGTTGAGAGACAACTAATTTCCCCACCAGAATCATCCCCTTTTTTTACAAACCCCAGCAATGAAATTTGAAAAGTTAGGAGGTGCTAGTGTTGGGTTCAAACTAAATTGATGAACCATAGAATTTTCCTTGTGAAGTGTGGCCAAAAGACTCATTCAAATTGTAGAGGCCATGAAACCTAGAATCCTGAGACATTCTGTGGCAGATGCCACGGTCAGGTTGGAAATATATGAAACTGTTTCTTGTAACATTCCACTTTGTCCTGGTGAAGAAAAGCCTTCATGAGAGATGTATCTAAGAGATTATCCCAAAAACACTATCCTGTAAGACAGAACGAGAGAATATTTCTCTGTCTTTGTCTGGAATCCCATTCTGAGAAAAAGGTGTTTTTACTCAAGCTAGAGAATATCAACAACTTGTAAAAGAATCTGTAAAAATAAGTCAGTCATCTAAATAAAGAAAAATGTAAGTGCTGTGCAACATGTAATGGGATATTACAAGAACCAAATACCTTGTGAACATTCATGGAGGTGCTGACAACCCAAACGGTAAAACAGACAATTGAGATTATAAACCAGACCCACAAAATAGTAAAAAAAAGCATCTGAAATCTTTGAGAATTAGAATGTGATGATAGACATATTTTAAATCCATAGTTACTACAAAACTGATAAGTGGAATAATAGAGACTGTAGAGAAAGCATTCTGAATTTTGATCTGAAGATTTATAGAAGACAGGTGTAAGAGAGGTATAAAAGTGCCTTCATTCCTTGGCACCAGAAAGATTCTTCAAAAGAATCTTTCCCTATTTGATCTGAGTGAACAGGTTCTATAAGCCCCTGGATAAGCATTTGATCTAGGATTGGAGGAAACAGGGAGGTTTGATTGGACAGTTGTAGGGAATCCATTGAACATGAGAACTGGTATCTTGCTGTCAGTTGTAGCTTTTTGAATGATTTGGCCAACTGCAGAGGAATCCCTTGAAAAGAGGGATTGGTGTCCTACTGTCAGTTGTCACCTTTTTAACAAGAAACATCTTTATTAAATTATCACTTATGACATAGGCAATCATACATTTATATAAATGAAAGCAAACTATATTGATAATTTTAGTTGTAAACATCAAACATCACTTATAATCTATCCAGTCACTGTCAAACATTACATAGCTTATTCAAATCCTGCCGTCTTTTAAACCTCGTTCATCGTCTGCATGTATTCTTCCCACAATTTCCATTTTTTTCTATGTAATTTGTTGTTACCCTTTTTTAAAGATGCCATTTTCAGTTGTTTTATCTTTCTTACTATATTCACTGGTTGTAGAACAATTGGTTTACACTTTGATTTACATCTATCCATCTTCAACCCCTTTTTTCCCCATTTTGCACATGGGGTCTGGGTGTGACTTTGATTTCCATTTCCTAGTAATTGCTTTTTGGCAGCCACCATAATTAGACTCAGCAAGGCCTTAGTATGCCTAGGCAATTCCAATTCTGTATCACAGCTCAAAAAAGAATTTCCTTAGTTATACCAGTTTGCTCACCCAGTATTTCTGATAGAGTAGTCTGCATGGAATTTTTAATGTCTGCCAACTCATTACACTCACAGAAAATATGTTCCCAATTACCTCTTTCTTCCCCATCACACCTCCAACATTTGCTGTCTACCTGAGGAAAAATTCTTTGGAGTCTACTTGGGGTATAAAAATACCAATGTAAACACTACCAAGCAAAGATCCTAAATCTTCTAGACTTTATTGCATATTTGGGAGACCTACAGATATCCCCCATTGTTTCTTTGTAAATTGCTTATGCAATCTCTCCTCCCAATCATTTATAACCTCCTCTGATTGATTCTTATAGTTATCATGCAATATTTTATATGCTCTACTAATTATTAATTTTTTAACAGCAGCTTCTGTTCTAGATTCTACTAAAAACTACCAGTGCTGGTCTTTTGCTAAGGATCCCCTTGTTTCTTTCTATTTTTCCTATACTCTGATATCAATCCTTGATAGGGAAAGCCAATCTCTAGCCTGCAGTCCAAATAAATTATTGGCCTGTTCCCATTCTATGACCTTTCTCTCTATCCTTTTCATATGATTCTCAGAACCCAAATGTCTGAGGTTATCTGTTGCCAAACAGGAAGTGAAGATCTAGACTTTGAGAAAGCTTTGCTAGAATGCTAGGGTTAGGAGGGGAAGGGACATGATGGGGTGTATAGTCAATCTGCTTTTTTAGATCATCCTTAGCACTAGGAGGATCATCCATTCCATTTTCTAACCTCCCTGCCATTACTTTCCAATTTTGTTTGCCTTTGCCTTTCTGGGATTGTTTATTCTATTTCTTATGAAAAGAACCTGAATTGGAAGGAAAGTTCCTATTGTATTTTGTCATGGAGGGCTGAAAATTCTGTGTAACCCCCTGAGGTAACATTTCCCTTTCATCAAATCTTTTAAGAACCTAAGCATAGGAAGGGCCAAATAATAAAACTGCTTTAACTGGGTGGGTTGCATTCAGGAGCTCAGCTTTGACATTCTCTGGTAAATTATGGGAATGTAGCTAGGCAAATGTTGTCATCAAAGACCCACTGGCATCTACCCTGGAAACAGCATCAGCAGTGTCATCAGAACATTTTAGAGGGTTTTTAGTTATCTGAGACCCAGAATATGTTAAACTATTCTGAAAGCTTAGGACGAAGAAGTATAAACTTTCTTTCCAAACCTATCAAAGGCCTTTCCATCTTTGTCATAAGCAAAAATTTAGCTATCAAAAGTTGTTTGTCAGAAGATGGTTTTGACAGAGAAATCATTGCAGGGTCTAATTTATGGTTTGACAAATGAGATTTGTGGGTTTGAGCAACCTTATATAATTTTTCAGACCATGTGTACAGGTAGCTCACTGTCAGGCAAAGTGTTGGCTGGAAAGAAAGCATCCTCTAATGCTGGCACGATAGGAGGAACAGCAGATCATAATGTCTTTGCTGAGATTCTGGTTATTTAATTTTGTTCCCTCTGACTTTTGTTCTTTCATTCTGGCAACTGTATAAGAAAATTATAACTCTTCAGGTGGGGAGTCTGAAGAAAAACTCTTCATAGTCAGATTCTCCATTCTGTGGAGCAGGAATCTGGCAAACACAGTCTACTTCCTGTCCCTCAGACTGAGAATCAGAATCTGAGAAATATTTTTTATTGACCACCACCAAAAGCACTAGCTCAAGCCCCTAGCAGATTACCTGACATCACCAACAAATGCTATTATTCCTTCATGAGACTTTAAAAAAAAAAACCTTAATTAATTTCACATTGCACCACAGTGGTGCAGCGGTAGGGTTGTTGCCTCACAGCAAGAGGTTCTTCCGTTCGATTCTCGGCTGGAGCGCCTTCTGTGTGGAGTCTGCATGTCCTCCCCGTGGTCGAGTGGCGTTTGAAAGACATGCGTGAATAGGGGTGCCTTCGTTGAAGGTTGGGCATCGGGCTGGCACCTTGGCACCGTAAAAATATACTGCCAATCATTAGCGGACCGGAGTTCCACTGTGGCAACCCCTAACCGGGAAAAGCCGAAAGAAAAACAACAATGACGTGGATACACATAGTTATAAAAGTAAAAACAAACTGTTACAAACATTTTTATTTTTCATGCATTGTACATATATGATTTTTTTCTGAATTATCATTCAGTTTAACATTACATAAATGTTCAAGTCCTGCCTTCCCTGAAAGTTCACTCCTCCTTCTTAACATTCTCTTCATATATTGGTCCAATAAATTCTATTTATTTCTATATAGTTTGCACCTTCCTTTTTCTAAAGATCCCACCTCCTATTCTTTTATCTCCTTTACAACATTCATTAATTCGTTTATGGTTGGTTTAGATTTTGAGTTCCATTTCCTAATAATTGCTTTCTTGGCAGCCAACAGCATTAAACTTAGTCAGGCCTTATTATGCCTAGACCCTAGCCTGATAGCACAGAGATAAAGGCACAGGATTCCCAGCTGGTAAACCTGGGTTCAAAACATGGTTGTGGAACAACTAGACATTAGCAGTATCTGCTTCAAAAAAAGACTTGGCAATTTACTTTCGTAATATGCCACAAAAACCCTATGGGGTCTACCCATAGTGTTGCCATGAGTCAGTTTTGACTCAGAGGCAATCACTTGTTTTTCTTTATTATGTCTAGGCAATTCCATTTCTGTATCTCAGTACAGAACTATTTTACAGTACAGTACAATAGTGCAATATGCACTTATTTATAGGTTCATAGGTTGGTACTAGGCTATCAGCCCTAGGGCCTATACAAGCCTAGCCATAACAATTCCCTGGCTATTTCTTCCCACACTATTTACTTCCCTGGACCCCTGTCTAGCAGGGTGACTGATGTGATCCCCGGGGTGAATTTCCTTTCTCCCATCCAATTGTCAAGGTTCCTTTTGAAGAGGGCCAAAGAGGCACTCTACTTGACATGTATGGGCAATCTATTCCAGAGTCTGGGGAGTCTCTGGGTCAGGAACCTATCCCTCCAGCATGTTTTGTTTATTGTGATGACAAGGTTTAGATCCCTGGAGCATGTGGCTCTGAGGGATTGGGATTTCTTTAAGTGTAGCATGTCCAAAAGCTCTGGGTTTGACATGGCCTTGTATGTTAAGCAGAGAGCGCCTCTGAGTAGACGATATGTGACAGAGTATAGCTGGAGTTTTTTAAGGCGGTCAGCATAGGGCATCTGCTTTAGGCCTGTGATTCTTTTAGTGAGGTATTTCTGTGGCTTTTCCAGTTGTTGCAGATGTCTTGAGAGGTACATACCAAACGGGGCATTGTATTCTATAATGGGTCTAATGAGGGATGAGTACAGTGGGACAATGACCTCTTTTTTTCTGGATGAAAAGCCCTTAGTGATGAGGTGTGCCACATAGAAGGATTTCCTGACTGTTGTGGTGATGTGGTTATTGAAGGTGAGACCACTGTCCACCTGTGTCCCTAAGTCTCTTATCAAACTTTTGGTGTTTAGTGTACTGACACCTATATGGTAATTCACGGGTACATGTTTTTTCCCAAAGGGGATAACTATACATTTCTTGGCATTGAGCTCGAGCCCATGGCTCTGGCACCAAACATCTGTTTCTGTAAGGCCCTTTTGTAGAGTATCCACATCATTATTCAATAATGGCTCCCAGTTTGCAGTCATCTGTGAACTTTGTTAGCCAGAGTCCCTTAGTGTTGGCCTGTATTTCAGAGAAGTAGATGCCAAACAATTGCGGTCCCAGGACTGAACCCTGAGGTACTCCACTTGTCACTTGTCTGGAGCTGGATTTGGAGTCGGCTACTTTTACAGTGTGGGTTCTATCACTAAGCCAGTTAGCAACCCATTGGGTGACGTAGGGATTAATGCCCAGCTTAGTAAGTTTATCTATGATTACAGAGTGGGGATGGTGTCAAAGGCCTTAGCAAAGTCTAGATAGGCTGTGTGGATCACCTTACCCTTGTCCATGGCTCTGGAGACTGATTCTAAGAAGTCAATCAGGTTCAGGAGACAAGATCGGCCCTTCAGAAACCCAAACTGGGTGGGGTCCAGTGTTTGAAGGTTTTCATTGTCTTTGTTTATAAGTTCCATGATAATATGCTCCATGGCCTTGCAGATAAGGCTCGTCAGACTGATGGGACGGTAGTTTCTGGGATCCAAGGTGGATCCCCCCTTGTGGAGTGGCATAACTGTAGCTCTGCGCCACTCAGTGAGCACGAAACCTGAGGTAAGGCTATGATTAAACATGACACTTAGGTGAGGTGCCAATTCATATTGTAGTTCATGTAGTACACAGCCCAGGATGTCATCTGGTCCCATGGATGCTGTATTCTTAGCTTTGGAGAGTGCGTTTTTTACCTGTGTGGCCATTATTACCGGAATTTGGCAATTGTCCGGTATTGAGATGGGCCATTTAAGGGGTGAGAGGGGGGGGTGAAGTTGGCACTGAATCGATCTGCCAGGATATTGGCAATATCCTTGGGATCAGTATATTTAACGCCATTCTGTTTTAGCTCAGAGCAGATCTGAGCATTGCCATTTAGATTCTTGACATAGTTATAGAATGCCTTGTGGTTGTCTTTGGTATCTTTGGCAATTTTATTTTCGTAACTAGCTTTGGAGGATTTTATGAGGGATCTCAGTTTCTTACTGAGGCTGGTAATGGAGTTTTTTGCATCCTGTGATTTTCCTTTTTTCTGCAACAGTTTCTTCCTTTTGTTGTAAAGTTTGTTTATGGCAGGGGACCACCAGATTGGCTTCCTTTTTTTGATGAGAGCATCTTGGTTCTATTTGGGATGGCACGATTCATGCATGAGTGGATGTGCTCGTACAGTGCCTTAGTGTAGGATTCAGCAGTTGAACTTTCAGTTCCCATCTGGCATGGGTGTCATGAAGTTTTTCACTTCTAACTTGAGTAGCATGAAGTTGGCTTTGGAGAAGTTTTTTATGGAGGTTTCCTTACTGGGGGGTGGGGGTGGGATGTGGATGTTAAGGGTGATTAGCTTATGGTCAGACCTGACTAACGAGGGGGTGACCATAGGTGTGGAGCATTGATTTCCCATGTTGGTAATGACCAGGTCTAGGATATTGGAGCCCCTGGTGGGACTATGGATTAGTTGATCCAGGGCATTGGAATTTATGAATTCCAAGAACCGTTGGGCAAAGGTGTTGGTACATGAGTAGTTTTCCAAGTTAATGGCAGGGTAGTTAAAATCACCCAGTATTAGGGTGTTTGGTTCTATCTTAATACTTTCCAGTATGTTTAGAAAGGTGTAGTGAGAATCTTGGGGTATGGTGGGGGATCTGTAGCAAGCTACAATTTGGATTGCAGTCTTACCTAGTGTTAGTTGCACCTGGAGAATTTCAGACACATTGTGTTGGGCAACTAGCCTGGTGGTGTGAATATCCTTGGTGAATATTGACACCTCCACCTTTAGTGTTTCGGTCCTGGTTTGGTGGCCGAAAAGTGTGGTAAGAGTTGTAGCCTGGTATTGCAGGGATGCTCTCTGGAGCCTTGAACCAGGTCTCAGTTACTGCACAGATATCGATGTTCTCCATTTTTAGGAGTGCCTCAAGAGAGTGCATTTTGAGGTTTAGACTTCTAGCATTGAGTAGCATTACCTTCAGATTTTGCATGCTTGTACCTGTTACGGTGGTGGTTTTGTCCTTTGAACTTTGCCTAAAAAAGGCACTATAGGGGTGGCAAGACCCTTAGCCAGTAACCTGAATCCCAGGGGCGACAGGTGCAGACCATCTCTGGCAAAGCATTGTGGTCTGTCGATCATGTCGTCCCAGGCAGACAGATACTGGATCCCCTTTGAATGACACCAGAAGCTTAGCCAATTGTTGAAGTCAATCATTTTGTCCTTATATTGTGGTATCATCCTGGGCGAAGGCAGGATGCTACTCAGGGCGAGGGTCATACCTGCCTGGGCCACATGATCCGAGAGCTCTTCCATGTCTCTTTTCATGTAGTCCAGGGAGGTACGTCTCAAGTCATTCACTCCAACATGGACAATGACAGAGTCATATTTGTACTTGTTGTGGAGTGACTTGAGTGCATGAGTTATGTGGCAGATCCTGGCACTCGACAGGCAGCTGACTGTAATTTTCTCCTTGTTCAACCTGGTGAGTGGGACATCAGTGTGCCAGACTATAGAGTCATCTATGATTAAAGTGTTAGGTACGTTGTGTTGCCTTAGAGGCTGTTGGTGGGTGGCACACTGGTGTTGTAAACTATGTGACACTTTGGTTGTGACTGGTGTTTGTTTGTATTTCAGCTTCAGAGGTCCTTGTTGCTTGGGCAGTTTACAGTTAAAGGCCTCTGCATATGTGGATTTAGTGTTGCTATGTGTGGGTGTTGGTGGTGTGTGTTTAGAAGGGCTATGTGCTGCTTGAGGTGTAGTGTGGGTGTTAACCTTCTCCTCTTGACTGTCTAGCACAATCTTGGGTGGAGAGAGGTTTGCTTCCATTTTGGCTATGTAAGTACATCTCTCACAGGTTATAGTGTTGAGTGGTAGGAAAAGAGGGTTGTCTGTGTACATGAGGCAATTGCTGCATTGCCACAGTATGCCCAGATTCACCAGGTGGACAGGAGAAATCACCTGAAGCTGACCCTTGGACATGCCTGGTTTGGTGCTTTTTTTTTTTTTTTTTTTTTGTAAAGGACAGGAGCTGTTTTCCCTTACCTTAGCAAGGTACTTTGCAATTATAGGCTGTTTAGTGCCTACTATTAATTTCTCCTTATTAACAAGGAGAGTTGAGTGCTTGTATCAGTTTAAGGCTTCCTAGTGCTTTCCAGCAGGTATTAGAGCAAGTGCCAGTCACAGGGATGCTTAAATGTAAGATGGAGAACAATGCACACTGCAGTGTGCACTAGAGAGGTTAGATGTGAAAGTAGGTCACTTAAGTTTTACCTGTTTAAAAAGTTAAGGTTTAGTGGAGAGTTACTATTTTTAAAACAGCAAGATGGATTGAAAGGGGTGGTCACTTTTCTATTCTGGTACTATGGAATACAGTAGGATGGCCAATAAATTTAAATAGTTGAAGGGAAGGGATTTCAAAAATGATGATTTTGTGATTACTCACACAAGCCAGTGAAAGTAGAAAGGAATTGAGATGTATGGTCAGAGTAACATAAGAGGCAGGCAACTAGAAATATTTTTTCACAAAGGAGATGGCAACTGGTTTTAGTGTGAGGGTATTAGAAGGTGGGAGTAGACACGAGTCAATGGAGTCATGAAAAGATTCTTTGGGGAGAACAGCTATGTTGTCAATGTAGTACGAGTTAAACTTGGTGTATATTTCTAAGGAGCTGTTATTGGGACAAGGATTAAGGACACTGTTAGTTCCTGGGGGTAAAATTTTTTAATGGTTGACCAGATTTTTTTAGGATTAGATCTATGTTTATTTTGTAAATTAGAATAGTATTGCTACTTATCAAAATTGACTTGCCTTTTTAAAGCTCTGTAGGTTTTGTAGAGTTTTAAGTTTTTACCACTCTTTCCATGCTTTGTCTCTATTTTGCATAAGATGTCTACTCTAATCAGTAAACCAAGCAGCAAATTTAGATTTTACTCTCTGCCAATGTAGTGGTCCAAAGCTGTTTAGGATGCTTAAAAAGTTGAATTGAACCCTTCTACTGCCTCATCTAGTGCCAAGGTATTTAGAATTGTCCAGTTAAATGAGTCAAGAGCAGCTAAAATGATTCAGGGTTAAATTTTCTGAGATTACCAATATTTTAGTATACTTGCATGGTAAGTAATACATCTTGTAGTATATGTAGGATAGTGATTATTAAGGGATTTAGGAAGGGTTCCTGATGCAGTGTAGTAGCAAAGATCAGAGACCAGAATCCAGTCAAGAATGGAACTAGTGTCCTTGGATTTGTTATAGGGAGAAGGAGAAGTAATAAGCAGTTTGAAGCAATGAAAGTTGTTGCTAGAAGAAGGACAGTTAGAAGTGAAACTACTCCAGTTGATAGTAACATCAGCTAGACTGTTTCATTAGTAATATTGTGTGAGATTCAATAAAGGATGTCTTCAAGGGTAGATAAATTGTTTCCAGGTGGGATATCCAGAAAATTATACAAAGGAGTTTGTGGTCATTTAAATTTATGCAGGTGATAAGTAGATGTTATGTGATCCTATCTCGCCTATATTCTGACTGATGGGTTCGGAGCCGATCCCTCGGCTCCGACTCGGCACGCTTATGCCAAAGAGCGAAGTCTCTTATTGGCTGAGCTTACTATATCCCAGGATGCACCACTACCAGTCCCCCAGATCTCGTTTGCCGCTAACTAGCGAAGACGTGGTCTCGAGCTGGCTGAGCTGAGTAGTATTTTACTTACTTTTTTCTGTCAGAATTTTGCTGTTCCTATCATAAAAAGCTGTTTTAACGGCTACTCTGTGCTTTGTGTAGTGATTGGAGTTTTTTTTGTGAAAACTTGTAGTGTGATTGGGCGTTGTTTTCTGATTTCAGGCCTCCTTCATCTGTAGGGCCTTTCCCGGTCAGTCAACCCCTCTCAAACCTTTGGGATTTCAGATCCCCTTGAGTTTATTGTTGTTCCGGATTGTTTAAATCGGCAGTTGTAAACTGATTTTTGTAGAGTCAGTTAAGTCAAGTCAAATTAGGATAGTGTTGTTCTTGCTGTCAGAGAATTACTGCATTATTGGTCATAATGTCTCAGAATCCTAGGCCTTCGGGTTTTAAAAAATGCACCAAATGTAATTTTAAAATGTCAATCACAGATGACCACTCTCTCTGTGTTTATTGTTTGGGTGCAAAACATTTACAAGAGTCATGCAGCGTGTGTCACGCTTTTTCCTCGAGGGTCCTCCAGGAGAGGAAAAATAAACTCATTCTTAAAGGCTTAATAAAACCCTCCTTTGAAGAAGCTTTAGCATCCTCTCCTTCTCCAGCTAAAAGAAAAGGCCGGCTCCGACCAGTCCGTCGGATCCGCCGCCAAAGGACATAGACAGGCTTCTCCTTTGGCTCCAAGGACTTGGAGCCGAGGCGGAACGGTCTGCCTCGATGCCACCAGTCTCGACTCCTCTGGCTTCGGAGCCGATGGCTGGGGCATCGAGAGGCGGGTCACCTTCGCCGGCTCCACTGGTCTCGAGCCGACAAGGGTTGCCCGCTCAGACACTTCCTCCTCGGCGCCAAGTCCTCCTCGGCACCGATGGAAACTAGTGTGGGTATTCCTTCGCGCCGATAGTCATCGAGTCTCGAGCCGGTCCCCTAGCCCTTTGGGGCCGTTGGAGAGGCCATCTCGAACCCGCTCAGTATCCTCTAAGTCATCGAGGATGTCGGATTCGGATATAGACAGGGTGCTCCAAAGACTGTTCCAGTCCCCAGTCTTTCAAAAATTTGTTTTGGCTCCGACCCAGTTGGCTTCGGAGCCGATAGCCCATGCCCATCCCATTGCTATTCCTCCTCCGACGCTTGGCTCCGCCGGAGCAGGTGCTGTTGGAGCCGGTGGAGATCTTAGGGTCGGCTTCGACCCTTACTCCAACCCGGGCCTTCGGGTCCGAGTTTGGTACACGGACTTCTTCGGCTGGACCCGGGGGTGATTTTTCGGGACCTATGCTATCGGTTCCGAGCCTCCCTCTCGGTGCTTTGGCTGCGGGACTTCCGTCGGCTATCATGGCTCCGGGGACCGGACACTCCCAGGATTCTGGGGGTCCGGCTTTCAGAGCTATGAGGAGTGCCTTGGCCAAGTCTTCGGCCATCTCTCCGGCTTTACCGGCACCTTCCCTGTGCGTGGAGACTGGGTCTTTGGCAGTTCCCCTGTCCGTAGGCAGCGGAGCCCCTGGGCCTGAGGTTACCCCCATTGGGGGTTCCCTCCTCCTGAGGGTTCTTGAGTTGTCTTCAGAGGAACCCCCAAGGAAGAGATCGTGCAAGAGGAAGCACGTGGACTCCCCGAGTCTATTACATCGACACTGATCTTGATGATGCAGAGGGGTCCCAAGTCGTCCTCGGATGATGTCTCATTTGCAGACATCTTAGAGATCCTCAAACAACGAGGCGGCTGGATATCCAAACCCCCCTCTGCTGATGAGTCAGTGCTCCTCAAGGCCTTTGGGGCTCAGCCCTCTGCCTCCTGGGTGTCTCCGCCTCGACGAGCTCCTGGATTTAGTTTGTCAAGGGCGTGGGAACATCCAGATACCGTGGAACCAGTCCCTTCTCGCCCTAATAAATTTTTGTCTGCCCCACCCGAGAAGGAGTTCCTCACTAAAGGCGTGGCTGTAGATGCCATGGTGGTGGCATCTGCTACACAACAGGACGTGGCAGAGGCTTCAACGTCCGTCCATCCTCCTAATAAGGAGTCTAGGAGAATGGACAGGTACGGGAAGCGCACCCTGACTTCAGCGGCCTTTACTTTAAGGTCTCTGAATTATTTGGCACATTTTACCAGGCTTCAGAGGGATCTGGTCAAGGAGCTGTCAGATTCCCTCTCGGGTAACCTACCTGAGCAGCAAGCCCAGTCGGTTAGCTCTCAGTTGGCTATCCTTACGTCAATTTCTAACTCGTCCATGAGGCTCATTTCATATGCGGCCGAAGGGGCGGGTAGAGCGGCAGGCACAGGCGTGGCTCTCGGAGACAAGCCTGGCTCCGCTTGTGTCAGTTCATGGAGGCCTTCAAGTCTTCCTTCCGACGCTCCCTTTGATGGGTCCTCTTTGTTTGGACCTAAGGTTAAAGACACCCTTACCCGCTGTGAGCAAGAGGGAAAAACTTTATCTGCCGTAGGTGCCTGTTATTCCACTCCCTTTCGGCCTTATCCCAAGGCTAAAGGAGGAGGGAAGATGTGGTTCCGTAAATCACGTAAGTTTTTTCCTCAACAGCAGGAAGATTCCCCTTCCAGAGGCAGAGGACGGGGAAATTTTTCTGGGAGACGCCGTCCCAGAGGCGGCAGAGGGCCCCGCAATTCTGGAGACCGCGAGTCCTTTCGTGGCTCTTCAGCCTCCCACACCTCGTGAGGGATTGCCCGGCTGTGCTGCTCGAGCCAGTCGGGTGTCGCTTTGCCAAGCACCTAAAAGCCTGGGAGTCAATCACTCAGGACAGATGGGTGCTTCGGATCATTGCCGGAGGTTACACCATCCCATTCACATGCTCACCCCCACCGTCCAACGGAATCCCGGACCCACCACCCAGTCAAAGGGAAATTGCAGCCGCAGAAGCTTTAAAGCTGCTAGAAAAAGGAGTCATCCAAGCCGTCCCCACAGACCAGATCGGATCCGGAAATTACTCGAGGTTCTTTTTAGTGACAAAAAAGACAGGGGACCTGAGACCAATTTTGGATCTCAGCAGACTAAACCAATCCATCACGAAATCCAAATTCGAATGGTCACGTTACAATCCATTCTCCCATTGTTGGAGAAGGATGTTTGGATGTGCTCCATAGACCTCAAGGACGCCTATTATCACATACCGATACATCAGGCATCCAGGAGGTATCTGCGCTTCAGCCTGGGAGACAGTCATTTCCAATTTTGTGCACTGCCCTTTGGTCTCACCACAGCCCCCAGGGTGTTCACCAAGTGTTTGGCAGTAGTGACTGCTCACCTGAGGAGTCTTGGATTCCAAGTGTTTCCCTATCTGGACGACTGGCTCCTGACTGCCACCACCAGGCATCTACTAATGGACAACCTCAAAGCCACCATCTCCCTGGGTGCTACCCTGGGAATTACATTCAACTGGTCAAAGTCTGTCTTGCTGCCCTCTCAGCGCATAAGATTCATAGGAGCAGAGATAGACTCAAGATTGATGCGCTGCTTTCTTCCGATCGAAAGGATCCAAACTTTACAAGGCCAGGTTCAAGCCCTGATTTCAAGATCCAAAGCCCCAGCCAGGATGGTCCTACAAGTTTTAGGTTCGATGTCTGCCATGGTTCTTCTAGTTCCTCTGGCAAGATTGCACATGAGGATTCTTCAGTGGCTATTGTCAACTCAATGTTCCTTTCAGGACCTTCCCCTCAATCATCCCATTATAATTACAGAAACATGCAAACGGGACCTTCGCTGGTGGCTTCAGACATCCAATCTAAATCAAGGAAGTCCTTTTGTTATTCCCTCTCCAGTGGTCGCCCTGACGACAGATGCCTCCCAGACAGGGTGGGGGGGGGGGCATTGTCTGGGCAGGTTAGTTCAGGGCTCCTGGCTTCCAGACGAAACTCTTCTCCACATCAATGTATTGGAGATGAGGGCGGTACTTCTGTCCCTACAGGCCTTACACAGGTTTCTCCCTCAGGGCATAATCGCCATCCACACAGACAACATGTCGGTGGTCTGGTATCTAAACAAACAAGGAGGGACCAGATCTTACCCCCTTTGCAGAGAGGCCATGAGGGTGTGGGAATGGGCTGTAGCTACCAGCCGTTTCTTGGTAGCGACCCACATTCGGGAAATCAAATATACTGGCAGACAGATTAAGCAGAACAATTTCTCTCCTCACGAGTGGTCCCTAAACAAAACAGTAGCAGCTCAGGTTTTCAGGAGATGGGGGACGCCGTGCTGCACCTATTTGCAACACCACTAAACACGAAGTGCAAAAGGTTCTTCTCCTTGACTCCACATCAGGAGAAGCAGCTATGGATGCTCTAGCACAACCTTGGCCAACAGGGCTACTTTATGCCTTTCCTCCGATTCCACTTCTCTCCAAAGTCATTCAAAAGCTTCTCAGTAGGTGTAGTGAGAATCTTGGGGTATGGTGGGGATCTGTAGCAAGCTACAATTTGGATGCATTTTCCTGGAGCCCTTTGAACCATGGTTTTTTTTTAAAAAAAGTGTTTAGGTCCTGGTTTGAGTGGCAGAAAAGTGTGGTAAGAATTGTAGCCTGGTATTGCAGGATGCTCTCTGGAGCCTTGAACCAGGTCTCAGATTTACTGCACAGATATCGATGTTCTCCATTTTAGGAGTGCCCCTCAAGAGAGTGCATTTTGAGGTTTAGACTTCTAGCATTGAGTAGCTTGCCTTTAGATTTTGCATGCTTGTACCTATTCACGGTGAGTGGTTTTGTCCTTTGAACTTTGCCCTAAAAGGCACTATAGGGAGTGGCAAGACCCTTAGCCAGTAACCTGAATCCCAGGGGCGCACAGGTGCAGACCATCTCTACAGCAAAGCATTGTGGTCTGCGTCAGTCATAGTCATCTCCCAGAACTTGCAGACAGATACTGGATCCTTTGAATGACACCAGAAGCTTTCTAGCCAATTGTTGAAGTCAATCATTTTGTCCTTATATTGTGGTATCATCACGCGATGGCAGTGATGCTACTCCAGGGCGAGGGTCATACCTGCCTGGGCCACCAGATCAGAGAGCTCTTCCATGTCTCTTTTGGCCATGTAGTCCAGGAGGTGCGTCTCAAGTCATTCACTCCAACATGGACAATTTCTGACAGAGTCATATTTGTACTTGTTGACTTGGAGTGACTTGAGTGCATGAGTTATGTGTAGCCAGATCCTGGCACTCGACAGGCAGCTGACTGTAATTTTCTCCTTGTTCAAGCCTGGTGAGTGGGACATCAGTGTGCCAGACTATAGAGTCCATCTATGATTAAAGTGTTAGGTACGTTGTCAGTGTGCCTTAGAGGCTGTTGGTGGGTGGCTTTGACTGGTGTTGTAAACTATCTTGTGACACTTTGGACCTTGTGAGCTCGGTGTTTGTTTTGTATTTTCAGCTTCAGAGGTCCTTGTTGCTTGGGCAGTTTACGCGTTCCAAGGCCTCTGCATATGTGGATTTAGTGTTGCCTTTATGTGTGGGTGTGTTGGTGGTGTGTGTTTAGAAGAGGGCTATGTGTGCTTGAGGGTGTAGTGTGGGTGTTAACCTTCTCCTCTTGACTGTCTAGGCACAATCTTTGGGTGGAGAGAGAGGTTTGCTTCCATTTTGGCTATGTAATAGTACATCCTACAGGTTATAGTGTTGAGTGGTAGGAAGAGGGTTGTCTGTGTACATGAGGCAATTGCTGCTGCATTGCCACAGTATGAAACAGATTCACCAGGTGGACAGGAGAAATCACCTGAAGCTGACCTTGGTGGACATCACCTGGTTTTGGTGCTTTTTTTTTTTTTTATAAAGGACAGGAGCTGTTTTCCCTTACCTTAGCAAGGTACTTTGCAATTATAGGCTGTTTAGTGCCTACTATTAATTTCTCATATTAACAAGGAGAGTTGAGTGCTTGTATCAGTTTAAGGCTTCCTAGTGCTTTCCAGCAGGGCATTAATATTAGAGCAAGTGCCAGTCACAGGGATGCTTAAATGTAAGATGAGAACAATACACACTGCAGTGTGCACTAGAGAGTTAGATGTGAAAGTAGGTCACTTAAGTTTTACCTGTTTAAAAAGTTAAGGTTTAGTGGAGAGTTACTATTTTTAAAACAGCAAGATGGATTGAAAGGGGTGGTCACTTTTCTATTCTGGTACTATGGAATACAGTAGGATGGCCAATAAATTTGGGCCAAATAGTTGAAGGAAGTGGATTTCAAATGATGATTTTGTGATTACTCACACAAGCCAGTGAAAGTAGAAAGGAGTTGAGATGTATGGTCAGAGTAACATAAGAGGCAGGCAACTAGAAATATTTTTTCACAAAGGAGATGGCAACTGGTTTTAGTGTGAGGGTATTAGAAGGTGGGAGTAGAACCGCAGTCAATGGAGTCATGAAAAGATTCTTTTTAAAGGGAGAACAGCTATGTTGTCAATGTAGTACGAGTTAAACTTGGTGTATATTTCTAAGGAGCTGTTATTGGGACAAGGATTAGGACACTGTTAGTTCCTGGGGTAAAATTTTTTAATGGTTGACCAGATTTTTTTAGGATTAGATCTATGTTTATTTTGTAAATTAGAATAGTATTGCTACTTATCAAAATTGACTTGCCTTTTAAAGCTCTGTAGGTTTTGTAGAGTTTTAAGTTTTACCACTCTTTCCATGCTTTGCATCTCTATTTTGCATAAGATGTCTACTCTAATCAGTAAACCAAGCAGCAAATTTAGATTTTACTCTCTGCCAATGTAGTGGTCCAAAGCTGTTTAGGATGCTTAAAAGTTGAATTGAACCTTCTACTGCCTCATCTAGTGCCAAGGTATTTAGAATTGTCCAGTTAAATTAGTCAAGAGCAGCTAAAATGATTCAGGGTTAAATTTTCTGAGATTACCAATATTTTAGTATACTTGCATGGTAAGTAATACATCTTATAGTATATGTAGGATAGTGATTATTAAGGGATTTAGGAAGGGTTCCTGATGCAGTGTAGTAGCAAAGATCAGAGACCAGAATCCAGTCAAGAATGGAACTAGTGTCCTTGGATTTGTTATAGGGAGAAGGAGAAGTAATAAGCAGTTTGAAGCAATGAAAGTTGTTGCTAGAAGAAGGACAGTTAGAAGTGAAACTACTCCAGTTGATAGTAACATCAGCTAGACTGTTTCATTAGTAATATTGTGTGAGATTCAATAAAGGATGTCTTCAAGGGTAGATAAATTGTTTCCAGGTGGGATATCCAGAAAATTATACAAAGGAGTTTGTGATCATTTAAATTTATGCAGGTGATAAGTAGTTCTGCATTATTGAATACGGGCAGAGTTTTCGTAAGGAGGAAAAACTTCAACCATGTTAGTGTAGCTCTAATGATGCTGTATCTCCATGAAATCATGAAGTATGACTTCAAGAAATGTATTATTGAAGTATGACTTAAAGAAATATAGTCTATACATATTACTGATAAAAAAATGAAACTCTAAAGATAATGTGGGAATTATGCACTAGGGTCCTCCCACCAATCTAACACAGTCCACAAACTTCCAGTCTTTTTCCCCTGACTTCTTGCAGAAGCACAGTTCTCATTTCCAAAATGCACCTTATGATAATGTCATTTTATAGTTCTTCAATTTATTTCCTACTTTGACATCTTTTTGCTCTTTTTCTCTCCTTCCTGTATTTATGGCACCTGTCCCACTTCCCCACATACTTTGATGGGTTTATTTGCATTTCCTACCTCCCAGTCCAATGCCTATATCTTAGCCAGAGCCAGTGATGATCTTAAGGAAATACAAAGGGATCAGTGCTGCCCTAACATCAAGCTGGGGAGGGTCTGTTTTCCTACTTTTACCATTGCTCTCTTCCTATGTGGTCTTCTCTGATGTGCAATGGGTACGTTTGGCTTCTTGCCCCACCTCCAAGTCAACTCAGTCATGCTCTTTTGCCATACCTCCAATATGGAACTTCCCCAGCTTCCACCAGAGATCATTGCAAGGATGCTCACAGGACCACCCACATGCCCCATCCCTCCCCGCTACTCCATCAATTGTTCAAGCTATTAATCAAACCTTGGTTGGCTTGGCTATAGTTAATGTTCTATATCTCTACACTACCAGATAGGCCGCCTTCTTCATCATCTCATCCACAAACACTGGTTTTTGGTTTAAAAGCAAAGTATTCCTGATATTTCTAGTCAGTTCCTGGGCTTTTTTTCTGTCACTTAATAATTTTCCTTTGGAACACTGGAAAAGGTTTTATTGGCAAGTTCTGTCTATGGGCTGTACCATTGCCAGAGGAGTGAGAAGCAAAAATCCCCTTCAACTTGCTGCTTCAATTTTTACAGGGTAAACTTTTTTCATTTCCTTCTTTGCTTGTCCTGTATCCAAAAATGTATCTGTTCCTTCAGGAAAAAAATATTCTGAAGAATGCTGTATATAGCAACTTGAAACTCACATCTGCCTTTCAACATCCTCAGATTGGATGAAATACATCACTTCTCTTTTGACTGGTGTACAGTGGCTAATTATTTTTACACAAACATGCTGTTGTCCACAACTGATAATACTTTTAACTTCTGCCAATATAACTGCATATTTACTACTTTTGGTCTTAGGTTCTTTCTCACGGCCAAATTTAGAACATGCATAGGGTGTGTGGCTTTTCAATTAGCAATTCCTGTTATGGAATACCAATCTAGTTTCTTATTTGTACTTTCACAAAATTAATGCGATCTGTGCCTTTCAGTTTCTTGGTACAACATACAATCTCAGGTTTTCTCTCAGTGTTCCTTCTTCTAGCTTTACTATTTCCTGAAAAAGTTCTTGAGAAGTCTCATATTTAGCCCATCTTTTTTTTAATTTCTGCCTCAGATGACAAGTTTATCTACTCACCTGAGTAACTACTTAAAGCTTCTATTCTTTCCAGCCTTTTGTCATTTGACTTCATATATTCTTCTAATGCTTCACTTATTTTCAACACCTCTGAATGCCTTTGATTTATATCTCCTCTGAATTACTGGAAACCATTTCCTGTACAGAAAAATAAGCCTGAAATGCTCTTTGCTAAACAGCTGCAAAGCGGTTCTTCTCCATCAGAGTTTTTTTCTTACTCTTTTTCTGGTTGATTTCCTCTTACTTTCTCCAGATGGCTTCTTTGCTGACATCCAGACAGTGTACTGACAAACCAGTAACTCAGTAACTGTTTTTTACCCAAATGAATGGCTTTTGCTTGCTGTTTTCCAAAGTTTCTGTTTTCACTTTGGGAGAACTCCAATCAACTTGTTGATCAATGTGTGGTCATTTTGGAAGATTTGCTCCTTCACAAGACTTGATCTGTATCATGAAAAAAGTTGAAATAGCCCTGTTTTGAGCTTGCTGCTTTAGCCCTCCACAAACATTTAACATGAAAAACAGCCTTACTTCTCACATCAGCTCAGCTAGGACAATTTCAGAACTGTAGGGTTCATTGACAGCATATCCAATCTTGTGTCAAACAATACCCATGCTCTACCTGGTTTTAATCAGTTCCCTGCTTCAAATACTTCTATAATGAATATAAATACTGCCTTCACTCCATGCCCCACTGCTACTGCTTTAAACTTTGCATTCCAACCAGTCTTCATCAACCTCTTAAAGAAACCTACTAAAACTCAAGCCCAGTTCAATCTCTGTAGATAATCTCCCTCCAGAATACCGCAAGCTTACTACTGAGCCCATAGATTACCCAGTAAGTATTCTATTCAACAGATCAGTCTCTGAATCATATGTCCCATGCATCTGGAAAAAGTCATGCGTTATCCCACTACACAAAGGAGGCAACTCCTCTGATCTAACTACTGCCCCTTTGTAATCTTATCACCTTTGTCCAAAATACTTGAAACATTTATCCATTTACAACTAATTAATTACCTTGTCCATTAACACACTAATGTCCCCAACACAGCATGGCTTCAGACCACATCACAGCACATCAACTACTCTCTTATCCTTCATGAATACCATAAATTATCCTAGAGACTCTGGTCAACTTGTTTCTGCACTGTTTTTAGACCTCTCTAAGGCATTTGATAGAGTCTCACTCACTAAGCTATTACACAAACTTTCTGTCTTGGTCTCACATCATCTTCCCTTGTATGGTTCAAATGTTATCTGTCAGATAGACAACAGTCAGTTAAGTGGTATGGCTCACTTTCTCCCTTTCTATCAAACATCACGGGCGTTCCCCAAGGATCCATCCTTGGGCCCCTTCTGTTCAACATCTTTGTAAATAATCTTCATTTATCTGCTAAGAAATCCAAATTAATTCAATATGCTGATGACTCAACTATTATTTGCTCATCAAATAACCTAACTGACCTGCAACTCATGATCCAAGAAGCTTTTTCATCTATTGAACTCTTGCTAAACAGCTCCCAATAAAACAAAACTCATACTTTTTCTTCCAAAAGGGTAAATAGTAGATAAACCACATTTCAAAATGTATTCCTTATATAACACTCTAATTGAAGCAGTTACTTACACTAAGCTGCTAGGCATAATCATCAGTGAAAACTTAAAATTTGATCTCCATATCCAAGGTAACATAAAAAAAACAGAAATTAGGTATGCTCTACAGACATTCTCTTTTTCTTAACGAATCCACGAGAATCACTCTTGCTAACACATACCTGTTACCTTCCCTACTTTATGGTGCAAATATCCTGTTCAATCTCCAGATCTCCCTCTTATCTAAACTTGACGCTTGCTACAATAAAATTGCAAAATTTGCACATTTTCTCCCAATTCCTCTCACCACTGCACCTCTCTCTCTCTCTGATCATTAAGATGGCTAGATCTAGTCACCACTGTACCTCTCTCTCTCTGATCATTAAGATGGCTAGAGCTATCGCAGCATCTCTCCTTCATACAACTCTTAGCCCACAGCATTATATATAAACCTACTGCGTGCCCTGGTCTAACCTCCATTCTTTCTAGCTACCTTCCCACTAGGTCTCTAAGATCCAAAGACAAGCAACTTCTATCAGTGCGTAAGCCCAATAAAAATGCAGGAAAATGCCTCTACTCATATCACATCACCAAAGCCTGGAACGATCTTCCAACAAATATTAGAAATAACTCTAACTTTCTCTCATTTAAATACGCACTAAAAGAATCATGCATCTGTTCCTGCTCTAAGCCCACTTAGTTCTATATGCCTGTGCCTGGGCTACCTTTTACAACAATCTTTGTGCCTCTGACTACCTCCTCAACAACCTCTGCCCCTCACTGTGCTTTCATTGCATTCTTTCCCCTCCTACTTCTGTTTTAATTTATATTTACATGTTGACTGTGCCTCTGTTACCCCTTGCATCTCTCCTCTTTTCTAAGTCTGCTCCTCTTGTCGCACACACTGATTCCCTTCTTCATCCTCTCATCTGCTCCTGTGCTTCCCCTTGTGCTGTCTGTCCTTCCTTTTTCCTGCACAGGTAGTTAATCAGGATTGTAGTGGAATTCCTACTTTTGTTGCCTTTGTGAATGTCTGGCATGTCTCTTCCATTCCAAAGTCAACACCACATTTACACCAAAAATATTGGTAAGAGTTCTTCCTCAACTAAATTGAATGACTCCCTGTTTTCTTCCATAATACCCAGAAAGAGAGAGAAAGAATAGTTCATTACTTAGATGAGCACAGTTGTCTGAGAGTCTACCTAGAAGAAACCAAGAGCATCAGAACCTCAAATCGATTATTTTTGTCCTTTGCATTCAGGAAGGAGGGAAAATGGTTTTCAAGCAGTCTCTAAGTGTCTGTCTCATTGCATTTTTTTTATTTTACTCCCATCGTGATAAGAAGTTGGAAGGGACCATGAAAGTCCACAGCTTTAATGGTACAGAAGCCACTATGGGGCCTTTCTTTTGGGATTGAGTACACAGGCCTGGTCATCAGACAACACCTTTTCTAAACACTGTAGACTTAGTATTGCTTCTCAGGTTAGGGCTGGTTTACAAATGCTATTTTGCAGAGCTTGTTATAGTCCAACCTTTCTAATCTGTCTCCTTCCCTAGTCTCTTACATTCTGGGAATTGTGCTGGTAATTAGGACTACTGCAACAGTGATCTCTACAATAAACACACTACAACTGTGAAAGAACTTACTGTAATAGTAGATGTTTGAAAAGATCACATTTACTGTACATGTTCCCTCCCAACACACCTTCACTTCATTGGTATACTGGGCTGGAATGGGGTACCTTGTCTGTATGCATTTACTATACCCCCTTCTCCCCTCTCATTGTCTCTGGCCTGTTCAGGTTTGTTTAGCCTTGGAGTACTCTAAGTCTGATTCATGGAGTGTGTATGCGTGTTGTTGTTTGGATAGGATTCTTAGGACATTGCTTAGTTGCTGGCAAGGTAGATATCCAGTACTCTTCCTGGTGTAGAAAGCTCTAAATTGATTCAGGCAGACACCACATTTATACAGGAACATCCTGACATCCCTAAGGGCTGGACATCTGCCTAGAGGGGAAGGGTGCTGAATTCTGGAAACTGGGCTAGGTGTCTGTTTTTTGTGGCTGAAGTTCCAGTGATGTGGATTACGTCAACCATAATCTATTCAAACATCTATTATTACGATAAGCTGTTACCCAAATGTACTTTCTTCCATGTGAGAAACCTATCTGTTAGTAAGTACCAAATCTTCATTCACAGCTCAGTCCATGACAAAATCCTCTCTTACATTTTGTGACAAAATCTCTAGTATTATGTTCCTTTTCCCAACCAATACTAGAACATTTTCGGGGAGGCAAACAATCAGTAGTTATCTCCTTTCCAACATAAATAAGCAATTTTTAGTTGTCTTGCATAAAAATAATACCACTGCATTGTTTGACATGTACAATATTTTCCCATGTACAAGCTTCTTTCTTTTCAAATTGACAAAGGGCTTCCTAGTATCTATTACAAATCCCAACAAAATCAACATTTTTATGTAAAACAGAATCACTGTATATTTCAAGCAGTATTGTAATGTTGCCAGTTGTTAATAGTACAATAATTTAATGAATACTTTTGCCTTCTAAGAACTGGCTTGCCAGTAATCACAAAACAGTTTCACAAAGCATTGTTACACATTTTATGAAATAATTATTTTCTTAAGTTTTAGTAGTTATGACATTTCCTCCTAGCCTGTACACTCATTTTAACCAGGTGAATAACATCCTCCCATAAAAAATGTGTAGTACCTTTTCTTGCCTCAGAAAATTTAACTTTACTAAGTTATTTCATTGGAGTTTCAATACATCATTGAATCTTCTAGAAAAAAATGGTACATATGAATGTTGAAATACAGGAACAATCAAAAGTATCATAGGTTGCATCCGAAGGTTTGCCCTCACTAAACTAATTCACACGGCATACCAGCAAGGCTAAGATGGTTACCAACACCCACAGTAGTGACCGTAACATCTCTCAAAACTCCAGCACACTTTACAACATTGGAAAAATGTCTTCCATGTCAGTAGCTCTATTTCCTTCATGAGCTACTACACCAGTGCCAGCTGCCTTGGCATAGAGAGGTAAAGCCCTGGCTATGATCCAGGTTCAATGTGGCTCAGGCATTTGCTGGAACTGGCATAAGAAGATGGCACACCTTCCCTGAGGGAGATGGTGCTGGATTGTCCTATGCCACTCTGTCTTGGAGGAGGTGCAATGATGCTTGGAGGTGGTCTTAAGGTGTGCTTTCAGCTCTGCAAGCCATGAATTGGGAAGGACTAGTGGCCCCAGCAGTGACATGGGTTGCATATCCACTGCCCAAGTGGAGGAGTTTGGCCTTAAACAGAAAATACACTTAATGGCTGCCTGTCTGATGGCAACACTATAGTTTGCTGTCTCTGGGGAATGAAAGAGCATTGGGAATAGCTAGGACATGAAATATGATAGAAAAACTACTATATTGCCATGTTCTTCCACAGGGTGCCTGCCATTTGATCGACAGCACTATTATCAAGTACTAACCAAAGAACGATGGTGAAATAACTTTCGTCAACAGTCATGTTTTCTTTTTTTCCCACTATTGTACAACCTCAGAGTAGATATTTTTAAGTTTGTGGGGAGGGCAGGAGGGCTTGCACTTGAAAAAAAAAGTTACATCTGAGGTTTGGCGAAAGTTGTTTCAGTTGTTTTTCTTCCATCATTCAGCACTTGATAACAGTGCTGCCCTTTGAGAGGCATGTATCTCTTCCATGGACTTTACCTTCACAATTTCCTGTAGCTAAGCTGTCCATAATCTCACTTCAGGATTTTTCAGAGTTGGCACCAGCCTTATCTGGAATATTAATCAGAGCCAGCAAAATTTAGAGTAGACAGATCATATCAGCATTAAACATATGAACAGCAATATTAGCACCTTTATTGGAAACAGTAGAAATATTCGCAGCTGGAAAAATGGACTGCAGAATGTCAGCAATGAACTCTTTACGTACTTCACCTTCCAACATTTTATTTTCTCTGTACCTCTCTAGACAGAAAGTGAGTGGGGAGAATTTTCTTGGTGCTGGCTAAATTTTCACTATTCTTGAATACCATCTGAGGTGTCTCCTGAAAACAGGCCATAGGCCTAGTGGGGCTAACCTATTCAACAGAATTCCTTAAGTTGTTGAAAACACCTTTAAACAGGACAACTGCAGATGCTGAAATAAAGTGAAACAGGAGCTTTGACCTGAAGTAAAATTTTGGAAAACAGGAATATAATTTTAGAGTACTGTAAATTACTGTTAAGCCAGTTGCAGAATGTGGATCAGCACAGTTACTTGATAACCATGCAAAACACAATATAGTAAAAATAAATATTTTTGTTTTACCCAAATTCATACTTGGCATTTCACTGCTAGATGCCTAAGCATTTTACTGATAATATGATCTTTTCTGCATTTTTTTCAAAACAACATCAATACCACGTAGATCAGAACCTCTGACCAAGAACCTAGTGGCTGCTCTGTAAATATCAGATTACCCAGTCACTAAACTCAGTATTGCACTCCTCTGTCTGCCACCTCCTGCTTCTCATCTTCTGTGAATGATATCTTCAATGTGATTTAAAGGCATATAATGCAGAAACTTATTTCTTATTAGCAACTTTAGTTTCCACTGGGAAGACAAAGCAGCTTTCCTTCCTTTTTCCTACCTTCCACTGTGAAAAAAACAGCTTTCCTTCTTTTTTTACTTTGGGCTTTTCGCATCTTGTCATTGAATCTACTAGGTCAGACCCAGCTTCTGATAAGCACTGCATTCTTGACTGGTTCTGTACCAGTAGTCTGTCTAGATGCCTACTATCTGAAGATGATTCTCCCATTTTCTGTTACAATTTTACAGTCATGTTCACATGTTCTACCAAACAACAGCAGTACCTAGGCAAAAACTTTCTCTTTTAGAGTGTAGTAGCAGGGTGCTGAGTCCTAAGACTGGTATAATCTACCAAATACAGACTGCACATTTGTAACATGTCAGTAAGACTGCAGCAGAGTATTGTAGTGCTCCCTGAATATTTTACGATCACTGAAACACTGCTGCCCTCTCTAAATGAAGCCAGTGGTATACCTACACTCTATCTAGGTAAGGAGCTTACGCAAAAATTTCCCACCTACAAAATAACTTGACATAAATTAAAAAATTACCATCACTACAAACTGTGAATAATTCTGTCTGTTGTATAAGCAATGTGAAAAAGTTGACTAGACCAGCAAAAACACAGTACTACAAAAGTTTTCTGATGATAGCAGAACAGTTTTAGGGCAAAGCTAAACTTTTTCACACACTATCATCAGTGTCAGTAGCCTGTCAGTTACAGATCCTAAACAGCTAGCAGAAGCATTTACTGTGTACTTCATAGTCCCTTTCCCAATACCCTTCATTGACAGCCCATTGGACATGCTTCTAAGCACACCTTGGTGAGTATCTTTGCCTTCTCCATTAACTTTGAATTCTCAGATGTACCCGTTCTCAATGTAAACAGATGGCTAAATGAAGTTCCAAGCTATGCCAGTGCAGGATCAGCTGGCATATACCCTACATTTCTGAGGGCATGTAACATGGTCATTTCTTTTCCTTTAAACTGTGCTATCCACACGTGTTGTCTGTGAACTCTGGAAAATATCCAACATAATGCCCATCCCAGAACACTGCTGTAGTCCACTTTAGCAACCAGAATCTTACAGGCCAATTACACTTTTCCTTTCGCCTAAATATTGGAGGTCAGTAGCCATACAGTTAAGGACTCTCACTGAACAATATGATGTACTATTAAGTGAACAACATAACTTCAGGAAAGGGCATAGTACCATCACCACTCTTTTTGTCTTTGTTAGTGGTTTGCAACTAGTCATGCAATGAGGACAACTAACTGGAGCAGTCTCACTGACTTGTCCAAGGCCCGTGAGTCACTGGATCTTGCCCTTCTAGTCATGGAGTTGCTGGTCTATGGTCTCAGTCCCTCTTCTGTGCAATAGTTTATTCTGTCTAGCTCCATAACAGACACTTCAGAATTGTCTTGGAGCATCAGCAATGCATAATCCATTTAATAACAGTGGGAGGCCCCAAGGTCCAGTGCTCAAGCCTTTGCTTTTCTCACTGTACAGTAAAGACTGTAGTATTTCTCTTGGCATTAGGAGTTTGCTTCTTCATGCTAATGGCCTGATGATTTGCTACTTAGAAGCTTCCACATCTAAGTAGCTTGACTCATCTCTGTATGCCTCTGTAACAACTGGATTTTACTGTAAATATTGCAAAGACCAAAGCTCTGCTATTTGACACACACAGCCATCTGATTATGTACTAGGAGATCACTGTTCCTGATGGTGTTCCATTAGAAAATATTCAGACTATTTTAAGTTCTAGACATATGATTACACCCCGCACTAACCTGCACATCACACACATACAATTTATTTTATTTATTTTATATTTGTTGACCAGGAAATTCTGACTGGATACATGTCCATTTTCAGTGGAGGCCTGGGGAGAAAAGCTCCATCTCACATATGAATAATATTGTACAGTACATCTTAGTATAATATGCTTCATTGATACATACAGAATATTGTAATAAAAACTCCAATCATACAGATAATAAACAGAGTAGACATAACTTCATATATTAACAAATGGTCAACTATTAATAACAATTCAAATAGGCATTAATAGACTCAGAGGTTATAGGGCATTAATAAACATTCTAGTTATTCCAGTAAAGAGGGAAAGGTATGGAAAAGCAAGAATTAGTGTAGTATATCCCCTGATTAAATTTGAATTAGAAATAGTTGTATGGCAGTGCGAAAGTATGGAAAAGGAATAAGAAATATATGAGCAAGGAGGTTGAGTGGGAGGGGAAGATATAAAGCACGACAAGGTGAAATGTCATGAGTTACATATGTTTCTGTTAGAGAGAGGAGAGATAGGTTCTTGACTGGGTAGTTAAGAGAGTTAGTCTGAATTGGTACATGGACATAACCAGTGTGCCATAAGATGCTGAGGCTTTTTTTGAATAGAGAGTGCGAGGCTATTTGTGTGAGGTCAGCTGAAGTGAGTTCCAGACTTTGCCCACAAAGTTAGAAAATAGGGAGTCAGCGGCTGAGTTATTAGGTTTGGGTGTTTGTTTGAACAAGCAGTTTGTTTGAGGAACAAAGTGGCCTGGGAGTGCAATAGGTGTGGATGAGATTTTTTAGGCCAGGAGTGCTTTCCGGGTGGTTGAGAACGTTATGCGTAACTATAAGGTGATTATAATGAAGTAAATTGGGAAGTTCTAGCCACCCTACAAGATAGACAATATAGTCTCACCAGTGTTGCACACTTGCTACACTGTAATCAACTTGTTGACAAAGCAGGCTAGACATGTTACTGGGAAGGATTACTTCTCCCAGTGCATGAATACGCCCTCCTTTTCATCAGTGCTGTTCCCACCAGTAGCTGACAAAGCACTGAAATACTGCACAACACAATCTGTAGATGTATAACTGGCCTCCACCAGGGGGTACATCACTGTTTCAGTAAAGTACGCTAGGTGACTACGCATTTCCTATAGAGTTTTCTTTCTGTGCTTACTTTGTAATTCTGTAAACTATTTTGTTTAGGTTATAGCAGCACACTGTAGGATCCACTTTCTGAACAACAATGTGCTTAAATGCTGAGGTCTGACTCTTGAGCTGTTTCTCACAAGTCCTTACCACAAATCAACCTCCGTAAAAAACAAAAATGGAAAAAAAATAAGGGTAATGCTGCTCAACGCCAGAAGTCTAAATCTCAAGATGCAGGCACTCGAAGCACTTCTCAGTATGGAGAACATCGATGTCTGTGCAGTAACTGAAACCTGGTTCAAGGCTCTTGAGAGCACTCCAGCACTACCAGGCTATACCTCATATCACGCTTTTCGGCCTCAAGTTCCAGGCCGAACCACAAAGGGAGGGGGAGTGTCCATTTTCATAAAGGACACCTACACCTCTCGATTGGTGGCTACCCATGAAGCATCAGAAACCATACAAGTTTTACTCACCATAGGCAAAACTGCCATACAACTGGTTGCATGTTATAGAACACCCTCCCAATCCCAGGAATCCCATCAAGCATTCCTGAAAACACTGGAGGATATGAATGTCACACCAAGCACCATCATATTGGGTGACTTCAACTACCCCAACATTGACTGGGCCCACTATTCTAGCCCTAACACCCTAGCCCAAAGATTCCTGGAATTCATTAACTCAAATGCTATGGAGCAGCTGGTCACATCTCCTATGAGGAGAGATAATATACTTGACCTGATTATCATAAACATGGGGTGCAAATGCTCCGCACCGGATATAAACCCCTCACTAGTAAGATCTGACCATAAACTGATCACGTTGGATGTACATATCCCACCCCCACCCCCAGAACAAAAGACTACAGTGAAAAACTTTTCAAAAGCTGACTTTACACTCCTTAAGTCAGAAATGATATCCTTTAAGCCTACTGGGTTAATGGAAACCACATCCCAAAATGCTGAATCCTACACAACAGCCTTCTACGGACATCTCCAAGAATGCATGGATCAAGCAATCCCAACTAAAACCAAGACCCTCTCCACCAAGGGAAAACGCCCGGTTTGGTGAACCCCGGCTATAAACAAACTGTACAACAAAAGAAGGAAGCTACTGCAGGACAAAGCCAAATCCCACAAGGGAAAGGCTTCCCTGATCAGCACAAGTAAAAAACTACGTTCTCTCATAAAAACATCTAAAGCCAACTTTGAGAGAAAGATTGCCAAGGATACCAAAGACAATCACAAGGCCTTCTTCAATTATGTCAGAACCTTGGGAGGAAATTCTCAGATATGCTCTGAGTTGGTACACAACGACAAAAAATTCATTGCCAATATTCTGGCAGATAGGTTCAGTGCAAATTTCTCCCCTCCCTCACCCCCTAAAGATGTAGTAATTATCCCTGCTGAATGTAACCTACCTGTCATCTCAGACATACAGGTGAAATCAGCACTCAACAAAGCAAAAAACACAGCATCTATGGGACCCGATGGTATCCCCGGTTGCGTGTTACGTGAACTTCAAGATGAACTAAACCCGCACCTAAAAACGCTATTCAATCTTAGCCTCACTACAGGATATGTACCTGAACACTGGCGCACAGCAACAGTGGTCCCACTCCACAAAGGGGGAAATTCTACTGACCCTGGTAACTACCACCCCATAAGTCTGACCAGCCTGGTCTGCAAGGCTATGGAAAGAATCATCATGGAACTCATAAATGGCGATATTGGAGATCTGCAGACCCTTGATCCCACCCAGTTCGGTTTTGTAAAGGCAGATCCTGCCTCTTAAACCTGGTTGACTTCTTGAGACAGTCACTAGTGCCATCGACGAGGGCAAGGCTGTCCACACTGCCTACTTGGACTTGGCTAAAGCCTTTGACACGATACCACACTCTGGCATCATAGACAAGCTCAGCAGCCTAAATGTAAATCCATATGTCACAAGATGGGTAGCAAACTGGCTAAAAACAGAACCCATAAGGTAAAATTGCTGGAGCCATGTCAGACTCAAAACCAGTCATGAGTGGTGTCCCACAGGGCTCAGTCTTGGGACCACTCTTATTCGGCATTTACTTCTCGGATGTGAAAGCAAATATGGGAGGATTATGGCTGACAAAGTTTGCAGATGACTGCAAACTGGGTGCCATAGTTGATTCACCTGCTGACACACACATCCTACAGAAAGGTCTCACTGAAACGGACAACTGGTGCCGGAATCATGGCCTCAAACTTAACGCCAAAAAATGTATAGTCATCCCCTTAGGGAAAAACAAAGTACCCACAAATTATCACATAGACAATAACCCACTGAGTACGGAAGAAGTAATCAGAGACCTGGGGACTCAAGTCGATAGTAACCTCTCCTTTGACAACCATGTTGCCAAAGTGGTCAGAAAGACATTCTACCTTGCCCATCTCATCATGAAGGGATTCTCATCCAGATCAAAGGAGGTCATTGTACCTCTATATTCCTCCCTTGTCAGGCCCATGATTGAATATAATGCTCCATTTGGGATGTATCTCACCCGGCACATGCAACAACTGGAAAGACCCCAGAAGTACCTCACCAAGAGGATCATGGGTCTCAAACATGTGCCTTATCCAGCTAGATTAAAGAAACTCCAGCTCTATTCAGTAGCATACCGCCTGCTCAGAGGTGATTTGTGCCTAACATATAGGGCCATGTCCAACCAAGAACTGATGGACATGCTCCATCTCAAAAAATCCAGATCCACCAGAACCACGCGAGCTAAAGATTTCAACCTCTGCACAAATATAAATAAAACATGCTGGAGGGATAGATTCATAACACAGAGGTTACCCGTACTCTGGAACAAAATCCCAGTTCATGTGAGACAGAGCCCTTCATTGGCACTGTTCAAGAAAAATCTTGATACATGGATGGGAGATCATAAGTTTACCCCGGGAGTCACCTCAGTGTCACTACTAGACAGAGGTATAGTTTACTAAATAATGGGGTCCCACATGTGTCACTACTAGAGAGGCGCAACTATATAATACGGGGTGGCGTAAGCCACATCATTGTTGGCTAGGCTTGTAAATGCCCCAGGGCAGATAGCCTAGTACACTACTATGAAACTATGAAACAATAAAACACACTGTTGTTGCCTTCTGTATGAAAAGGGCATCACTATTGAACTTCCAGCATCAGGTTACAATGGTCTCCTACAGCCTTCTCCTCTCAGGGCCAGTTGCAGTCTCAAAGATAATGTTACCTGAGGTAGTTTATAATGCCAAAGTTGGTTCACTGGTCCCTCTTTTATTAAGCACTCACTGTCATTGTAAACAGCTTTGTGCGTTTATATATTGGCAGTATTCCAACTACGATAGTACTTTAAGGTTATCACTGAGGAAAGCCTTATGGTACAAATAAAAGATAAAAATAAATCCAGACTGAAAGTTGGCAGAGGTAGGGACAAGCAACAAGGGAAGTAAATCTTATCCCTCCTAAGGCTGTAATGTATAGTACTGATAATGCTTCAGCTGTCACACTTTTCTGCCACACATTCTGGGAAGAAGGTTAAAAAGAATCTCGTTTTTTTAACTAAAATCTGAGTGCTGTAGGGCTCTTTGCAGGCAGGGTATAAAAAATACAGAAAGGGGGTTGGATGCAGGGCACTGAAAAGGGACCTGAATGGCTGGAGTTGGGGGCATGCAACTTGAAGGAATGACTGTTTTTTTTTTTTTTGCTCTTTAATGGAAGAGTAGGGGGAGGGCTGGATCTAACTGTAATAAGCTGATGGTTAGAATGTAGTCATCAGCTTATTACACTAAAGTTTTTTTTGTTTTGTTTTGCTCTTGAATGGAAGAGGTCAGGTGGCATGGATCTAGCTTTAATAAGCCAATGGTTATTATAGCTATGATATATAATATATATAGCTATATATTATATTATAGCCATCAGCTTATTGTACTAAAGTGTTATTTTTTTTTAATTTTTGCTCTTGAATGGAAAAAACTGGAGAAGGGCATGGATCTAATGGTAATAGGCAGATAGTTGCAATGTATGGCTTGTCACACTAAAGTGTTTTATTTATTTATTTTTTTGCTCCTGGGTTGAAGAAATGTGGGGGTATGGCTCTAACTGTAATAAGCCAATGGCTACAATTTAGCCATTGGCTTATTATACTAAAGTATTTTTTTTTGTTTTGCTCTTCAGTGAAAGAGCTCGGGGGTGTGTGGATCTAACTATAGTAAGTTGATGGCTGCATTGTTTATTGCACAAAAGTTTTTTTTTTTTTTGCTCTTTAAGGGGGATATGTGAATAGTGATCAGCTAATTACAATGAAGTGTTTTTTTTTTACTTCACACTTGTACAGCTGAGGAGGTAGGCACTGGTTTGTGATATCAGCATATGGCGCTGGTTGAGACAGCTATGCTTCCATGTATGCTCATTTCCCCCAATGACCCCTTCAGTAGTTTGTCCTTGTATGCACACTCACATATTCATACACTCACATACACATTTTAATTATTTACTTTTTCCCCCACATTATGGAAGTAACACATATAACCACCTGAAACAACCTGAGCTAAGAAGAAGAATTTTTTTGTTTCAGATCTCCTTGGAACTCCACATATGTGCATGAGCAGAGCTCAGAAGACCCAGGACAAAACAAAAAGTCAACTATTATTTTAAATTTAAAAACAATAGTTGACTTCCTGAGTTAGCAGATTTCTTTCTTTTTTTTCTTTTTAGCTGGGAAGCTGAGGACCACGAGCTGCCCCTGCATTAAATTAAACCTGTTTGCGGGAATTTTTTAGTAAAATTTTGATTCTGTTTTACAAACTATATGATAGTTACTGGGAAGTTCCCTGAACTGCTTTGAGATACTAACTCTTAAAATCACATTTTAGCCTACATTGTACAGTGAGAGTAGCATGGTTTGATGACGCACATTCACGTAGATGGCATGAGGATTATTTTGGACAGCACTGTTAGGAAATGGAGACATTATGACCAGTTCTTGCACAAAATGCCAATGCCATTAAGAACAAATTAAGAACATTGCTTAAGACCTGGACCCTGTATGAAGGAAGCAGTGTTCTGTTTAAGAAATTAGCAGTGCCAGGGAAGTAAATGAGACATGAACATCCCAAGGCACATTATTCTCTCTCAGTTCACAACCCAGTGGCTTCCCAGACAATAATTACAAACACACATGAATGCCATGAGCTTTTTTCTGAAGCATGTAGAAATTTAAGTTATAAATCATTATATGCATCATCTGGAACTTGAATGTAGAGCTGTTGGAATATCATTCTAGGCATTTCACTAACTGCTTATTTTGTTTGTCTTTATTTATTCATTATTGGGGGTAAACCTGCTAGGAGATAGTACCTCTATGATGACCTAAGAGTAGGATCTGGTAAATTGACTGGCTTAGTCTTACACAGTAGACTAAGGGAATCAAACCTAGAATTACAAGATGAAGTCAGTTAACAGTTCAGTCCTCTGAACTAAACTGCCACACTGTTCAACTTAGTTAGTTGAAATCTGGTTACCAATCATTCTCAGTACACAACCCACTGGCTGTAGAGGTAATTCCCAGTTACAACCCCCCAGTAGTATAGTGTTGCATGATTACTGTGACAACAGTCCACTAATGACCATTACAGATATCTGGATCATCAGTGTGATTTTAATAATGTAACTAAAACTGTCCTTTGTGTACCTTTGCTAAGGGATAAAGTCCCCACACAGTGATGCTTTTATTTCACTAGGTAAGTGCAGATTTCTTTATAATAGCACAAGGTAGCTCAACCTCAGCATCTGTGATACCCCAAGTGGTACTGGGATGTTTCTACTTTTCCATCAACAAAGTCCAAGAAATAAAGACAGCAGCACTATTTCTCTGTAACTGTACTGCCCATTGTCATATCATGCATCCTGCCTAACCCTTCATCCCTCTCTCTAACCCTCATTCTTCATATCAGTGCTTGCCATTCAGAAATGGACAGACATCATCTTTCCTAGCCTGAATGCATCTTCACTTCTTACCACCCTACCAATAAAGTGAAGAAAGAGCAAGTACTTTTATATAATTTTCTACTGATTTCATCAACAAATTACAGTTGCTTAGGTATTCATAACATTTTGAGCTGTTGTTTTTAACTAGGTCATTACCTAGCTATTTTTTTTATTTTGAGCATATATATTCAACTGGTCATTACTTGGCTATCTTCATAATATTTTGAGCTCATATTTTCAGCCTGTCATACACAAGCCTTGTCTTCATTAACCATGCTAATGTCATTGAGCATTTCTAACTTAAAAGGTGGATTTGCATAGTGACAACAAAAGGAGCAAATCGGAATGTGAGACCCATAACTGTGACTCCCATATCTGTCACCACAAGATGGTGAAGAAGTGAAATCCAAGAAACACTTCAGAGTACTCCCTCCTATCCAAGGTACACATATCACACATCTCAAAGTTTGTTTGTGTATATGTACGTAGATGTATACATGCTAATAGGAATGTAGGGGGCACAGCTCCACTGTCAGGAGAAGCAAGAGGTGAATCCCCATACGAAAGTGCTTTAATGGTATTTTAGTGATTCTGATATGCATTGCAATTCATTGCTGCTCACATTTTTTTTTTGTTTACAGTTTTGGGGTTTGCAGTTTTGTGAGTTTTATATTTCTGCCACCAAGCCAAGGGCAAACTCACCCTTCAAGACAGAAGTATGCAATAACAGTGAATGCCTCAATCATGCCACTGTACTGCGAGATCTTTTTTCAGCAAGAATATTTAATACACATTAATAAGTACTGCACCCCTAGACTGGTTATTAAGCATCAAAGAAGTTTTCTCAGAAAACATGAGAAAATCTTTGTAAATAGCATAATTAGTATACTAGTTTGTGTTTGTTTCATACCAACAAATCTGCAACATCAACAAATAAGCATTAGTGTTTACCCAACTGTATGTTGCTACCCTTCACTCTGTGATGCAACCTACCAAGTTATGTATAGAACCATAGTTGTACAGTTTAATGCCACATTCTTTCTAACTGTTTTTGACTTAACTCCTTGTCCCCGAGTCTTTAGTGTCAAGAGAGAATGCAGCATTATTCTGCAACTCATGGGTCCTGTAGTTTGTATGCCAGAGTTAACTTGGTGGGTAAAGTGGTATGAAGATATAGAAAACACAATAAAAAACAATTTTCATACTTTGGTATTTTGAAGCAAATCTTAAATAATCTTTAAACATAGCAAAGAAAACAGAAGCTCATACCTATGTGCACAGACATTCCTGGAACTGCGATGTAAAAGTAAGGAACTAAGGGTTTAGACATGCCTATGTTATGCCTGAGTCATAAGGTACTTAATAATGATTTATTTTAATGGAGTTAAAAAGAGCCACTCCAGTTTAGCCAATGTGGAAGTAGTAAAATAAAAATCATTAAAACAGGAAAACAATACCTCTAGCCCCAACAGGAGGGAATGTATTTAAACTTTTATTAGTTGAAACCAGTTGTGCTTTATATCCAGTTTCATCACAATGGTACCTGCAGGGGGTTATTCACCATTGCTTAATGCTAGCATTAATTACTAAGGGTAGTATGTCACAAAAAATTCATCACACGCATGTAATCAAATACTCCAAAGATGGTATATATATATATATATATATATATATATATATATATATATATATATATATATATATATATATATATATACACACACACACACACACACACACACAGACATATATCACACTTATGAAAATTCGCTGTTTTTTATTTATTGTGCTTTGGTCTGAGAAATACAAGGAAGCAAGATGATATTATGACTGTATGACAGTAGCAAATATGATCACGTTCTGTAGCTAGGAATGTTACTTTTTTGTGTTTTTATTTATCCCAAGATAGTCCATGATTTGTGATTAGCATGCATATAGCTCAGATATTCCTATTTTTGTAGATTTATATGCAGCAAAAATATCTTTTCTGAGTCTTTATCTTATCTCTTGTCAGAGATGTTTTACTAAAGTACATATAGTTTTTTAATTCTTTTCTCTACTGACAGTGAGTGTGTTTTTTAACGAATGGTTGTAGAAAATGATAGTTATGGCTGTGGCATTTTAAAGTTATTTATTTATTGACATTTCTTGGCCAGAATACTCTATCTGGGCTAAGGGCCCCTTTTTAGTAGAGTCCTGGGGAGAAAAGCTTCAGAATAATAGTTTTAAACTAAGATTAGTTAACATATAAAACAAGATAACATTATTTTATGTAGTTTGATGTAGCAGCACAGAAACTGAGCATCAAAAGTAACATATAGATATACACGGGCACATAGATGGAAAGCAAGATAGCAAGTTCACTTATTTCTCACAGGGTGCCATACCTACCCCTAGTTGGTTCACTGTTTAGAAATCAGACTTGTCCATGAGGTCTCTGGGGTCTAGTAGCTGCACTTACAGCTATACCCAAAAAGGCTGTGCATTAGCTGCAGTATAAAGGATATCCAGGCCATAGAACTGTTAGCATATACTCAAAATTGTTCACCTGTTAATGTGTTCAGTGCACTGTGCTGTGAAAGGAATGGCACATGAAATAACAACTGAGCATGCCCTTCATTTTAATGCTGATCTAGGCATCCCATGAAAACACACAGCACTCGAGGAAATTGGGAGGGGAGTGCAGCTTTGAGGCAGGGTGCACTACATAGCGGCCTGTCTACCTTGCATAGTGATAGTTTTGTTAATGCTAGAGGGAAGGGGCCTAAGGTGATGAAGGCATACAAGAGATAGTGAACTCTGCATTTGAACAGCACAGTTTGTACTTTGGAAAAGAGGTCATAGTTAGAGAAAGGGTGCATGGCATAGCAAATGGTGGAGCCTGCTAGTCTGCAATGCTTTGGCTGCTAAGAAGACTATTTATGAGACTTCCAAGATGGCTATACACTGATCAACAGCTTAATTTCAGCTGTCCTACCACGTAAAAAGAAACTGAGAGGTAAGGTCCAGTAACTCTGACAGTTTTAGTAAATTCAGTTACTGGCTAGTAAGTACACTGCATGGATGCCAGCAAAGAAGAAACTTAGAAAACTTGAAATAGGATCAACTAGAAAAGGTGAAGAGAAAACACTGACTGGGAGAAATCCTACAGCTGTTCAGCAAAAATCAGTTCAAGATCCAGGTTTGGTGCAAGTTATGGCTTTCAGTAATCTAGTGGAAAAATAAATCAAATGTGTTCAGATATGATTAAAATAAATCAAACACTGAAGGAGTATATCAAATCAAATAACACAAGGTTTGACAAAAATGGAAGAAGCTTTAAATAGCTATTCAGATGAACTGACAAAGCGATTGAAATGAAGAAAAGGCTGGCTAAGCATGAGACTGCTCAAGAAGAGCTTTTGAAAAAATGGTATAATTCGAGGACAAAGCATGCAGGGAAAACCTGAGATTTTCTGCTTTTCCAGAGAAACTGGAAGGAGTAGACTACATTATTTTTTTGAAAGCACAAATAAGCAACTGACTGGTATTCCACAGCAGGATGTGTTAATTGAAAGGCACAATGTGTGTATGCTCCTAACCTGGCCATGAAAAGGCAGCCCAGACCTGTATTAAAGATGCAATCATACTAACGGACTTTATCTTGACAACTGTGTCAGAAGGGCAAAGTATTAAAATTTGGAGACAGTAGATTGTTTGTGGAAAATGATTGTTCTCTGTACAACAAGCTGAACAGAAGCAAATTTATCCCAGCAATCATGGAATGCCAAGAGGCAGGTGTGATATTCAAGCTGCTGTATCCAGCTACTTCAGAATATTTTTCCTGGAGGATCAAAGTCATCTTTTGATGCAGAATAGACTTAGGAAGAAATACAAAAGTTTGTACAACAGAAAGTGAGCCAGCAAAGAGAAGGCGATTCTGCTTCTCATTCTTCTGAAACTAAAGCTCATATAGAGGCTTTGCCAGTGATATCTTTTCCAATATGCCAATGGAAAATACTTGAGAGAAAAAAAAAACACAGGCATTGACTAGAAGACTTGGGAGTACCTTAGACCTGAACCGGAGTCTGGGGATGGGAGATGGAGGAAAACAGGAAGAAGGCCAGTAACACTGAAATTAGTGAATACATGTGAAATTATAAAGCATGAGTCACATTTGTGAAATATAGCTTTACAAGAAAAAGTGGAAAGATTGGACTTTTGTTGACTTTGTTAAACTTGAAGGTGGCTGAAAAGTGTATACCCTACTCCATACCATTAATGTTTGGAAGGGCACTAAAGGGAAAGGAAAAGGTAACTAAGTAAAACAATTTGTTTTCTTAATGTTTGCATAAAATGTTTCATGATATAAATTACATGTTATATAGTAAAGCATTTTCAGTTATTGTTGAATGTGTAAAGATACTATGATAAAAAGTGCCTTTATTTCTTCTTTTTTAGTTTTATGAACTGTAGATATTAAAATGCAAAAAAAAGAAGAAAGACTGGCAAAAGCATAAAAAATATATGCTGTAATCTTGGGTTGCTGAGGTGTGGGATGGGGTGTAAAAGTGTACAGATCATAATGATGTAGAGATGATATGTTTTCCTCTTACTGTTGCATATATGAATGCCATTTGCTTAACCTAATAACATTTTTTTGTGAAAACAAGTAAATAAGAGAACATTGACTGTGAAAAGTTTTCCTTTAGCAAATCAATGTGCAGTGTGACTTGAAATGTCTTCAGATGACGGCAGCTATACATTGTGTTCTTATGTTTTCCATTAAAGACAAGCTGAGGCAGAAGGGCAAACTCATAGGTTTAGGCAATAAAAGCCATAACACTTTTTTAAGGCTAAAAGTTAATGTTTCCTGAAAGAATATATGTTGTTTTTCACATCTGGAAGGGGAATAAAGAAAAGACAGTAATCAGTGTAAGTAGGGTACAGGCCATATCATGCTTCTTAACAGGGATAATCTTAATTTTAGGTTAGGTAATGCCTGTGTGTGCAGCTGTTGATTTGGGACAGTTGTTCCTATCAAGAGGGTTAAGCTTCATTATTTGAAGATGTATACAGTTTTGTGTGTTTGTTTTAAGGCAATAAGTTAATGAGGTGTTCTGGAAGGTCCCTATTAATTTGACAAAACCTTAGCTTGTCGAACTACAAAAGATCGACAGCTAAAGATCAAAAGAGCCAAACTGTGAAAGGCCAGCTAAGCAAATTTTTTTCTCAGGGAAAGGATTCACTTGTCTGTTAATGGGAATTTGCCCTTTCCTCAATGTGGAGGGATCTCGAATTTAGTATATTTAGTTAGGGGGGTGGGAGGCGAAGCCCCCCCACTTAATTCAGGTTGAAAGGTTTTTATTTTAGCAGCCAAGCAAATTCTTTCCATGGGAAAAATATTTGCTTAGCTGATCGTTCGTGATTTGGACATTTCAATCTTTAGCAGTCGATCTTTTGTAGTTCGACAAGCTAAAGTTTCATCAAATTAATAGGGACACATTCTGGAGGTGTGTTTTTTTTGTTTGAGGATTTTCATTAAAAAAAAGTATTGTAAAATTTGACATAGGTTCAAAATGAGATGACAAGAAATAACTGTATAAAATATTAAACTGTTAAAAATTAATGGATACATGTAACACAAAAGCTGGAAACAGACATTTTAAAAAGCTGTCATATCTAATAGGTGGGAATAATAACTTTATATCATAATGGCTATAATATCCATATTATTTTGGAATGTTAATTGCCTCACAGGTATAAACAAAAAGGAAGGAATACTGATTTATGTTAAGAAATGCAGACTGAAAATAGCTATGCTACAGCAGACACATTTGGAAAGAAGTGAACATATGAATTTGATAAAAAAAAAGGCTTTCAAGAGGGATATTCAGTAGAATATCAGGGACAATGGAAATGGGAATACTTGTAATAATTACTAGAGGAGCTCCAATAGTGATAGAAGATGAAACAATGGTAATAATGATAGATTTGTAGTAGTAAAGGGCTGCTGGCAAGGGAGGAAGATTATGCTGGTATGTATTTATATTCCATATAAAACTGCTATTATGGAGCTTAAGAAATTTAGGGAGAAATAATCAGCCCTCAGTAAGCAATATTACTTATAGGTGGGGAATGGAATTTGATTTGCAACAAAGAGAATGTATCTGGGAGACCTACAATGGAAACATAACAAAAGAGGGTAGATTTCTGAAGAAATGTATAAAAATATTTGGTACAGAAGACATGAATTCAGTTGTAGAAACCCAGAGAGAATCTGCATATTATTTCTCAAGGTATAGACTCGACGGGAATTATATTTCACAGGAACATGTGCAGTTAATTGAAAGCCTTAACACACATCCAATAACTATTTTAGATTATGCACCAATAATAACCAAGATAAAACTGTAGAGTAATGGAGTAAAAATCAGGCACTGAGACTTCCTCACCTACCTGTTAAAAAGAGGAATTTAAGGAATGGGTGGTGAAAATTATTAGAAAGATAGAAGTTTCTTCAGAAGTTATAGTGGGATAACATGAAAGTTGAGTTTAAAAATAGGGTAGAAATAAAAGAAAAAGAGACATGATTAAGAAGTAAGAATTATTTATTGAGGCTGTCAAAGGTTAATGTAGTGCAGAATAAAAGGAATCTCATAGAACAAGATGTATAACTACAGAGTGCAAAACAGAAAATAAGGGGGCATCTGAATAATACATATGAGCTTAGAAAGGTTGTTGTTAAGAAACTGTTTATTATAATAACTCCAATGCACAAAAAATTTCAATACAATGACTTAGGCAACAGAAAGTAGAAAAGGGTTGTTGCCAAACTTAGCCTATAACAAGAAAAATAACCAGAGACCCTGTAAAGGTGTTAGAGATATTTCAGAAATTTTATAAAAAATTGTGTTACACAGAAAAATGTGGAAATCAAGAAAGAACACAAATGAAAATATTTATGGAAGACTTAAGAATATCAACATTAGTGGTAGATGAGGCTTAACAATTAACTATTAAGACAGGAGCAGATGAGATAAAACATAAGCAGAAAGCTATAATTCAAAGAGGAAAGGATGATGATGAAATGGGGAAATTCAAGACATAAAGACAGAATGAGTTGTTGTATACAGATACTTAAGAAGAAAATGTCAAGCATAATTTTATATTCATAAATTAGCAGAAAATACTCTAAGAACAAAACCAACATGAGAATGGAGAAAGGAAATTTTGCTGATAGGGATGACTGCAATTAGGGTTAAGAGGGGGCTGGAATTTATTCGAGAAAACTGGGAAAGGAACCAAGGTATTGGATGCATATAACTGGAGAGGGAAAGGTAAAAAAATGGGAAGAGGACAGCCTTCCCTATCAGGGATTGAAATCAGAGTATAGGCAAAGGTAAAGGGATAGGGAAATCCTGAGTGAAAGATCTGCTATGGCAGAGTTTTTAGCTGAGTCGAGAACAGAAGCTGCTGTTAAAATAGGGCTAATTATTAGGGCATATAAAATATGGTACAATAACTATAGGAATAAATCAGAGGACAATAGAAAATACTGGGAAGAGGGATTGGATAGGCAATTCACAAGGAAACAATGGGAGGGAATATATATATATATATATATATATATATAACTCCCAAGTATGCAACAAAGTCTAGAAGATTAGGATTTTTACTTGGAAGTGTTTGTACATGTATTTTTATACTCCAAGTAGACTCCAAAAATATTTTCCTGAAGTAGCTGGGAAATGTCTAAGGAAATTATTTTTTGAGCTAGAATGCAAGATCTGAAGTATCTAGACTTAGTAAGGCCTTCCTAGGTTTAACTGGTGGCTGCCAAAAAAGCAATTACTAGAAAATGGAAATCAGTCTAAACCAACTGTATTTGAAGTATTGAATATTGTATTAGTGATAAAAAAACTGGAAGGGGATCTTTAGAAAATGGTAAAATCAAATTACATAGAAAAATATTGGTCTGATTGGAGCAGTTCAACATGAAATAGGGATAGTCAGTCATTTTAATTGATTCCTGACCTTTATTGAACAGCTGCTATTAAACTTAGTGAAATTGTGGGCCTGTGGGGAAGGAGATTTCTCCTTAAGGCTGTATGATTATATTCAGAAATAATGGAGTTGTGGGGGATTATAAGCGACAGATGTGTTTTTCACTATTTTTGTTAAAGTTGCTGATTTGCATTGCTACCTCAACAGATTAAATGTTTTATGGTATAGTATTTCCAAGTACATTGTGCTACAGATCTTACAAACAAGAAAACAGATATTATGGTAACAAAATAATGTATTAGCCTGCCATGCTATGTACATCATATGTAAAGCAGTAGTGAAACTTTGTAACAGCTAGGCAAATGTGCAGCACTTGCTGAGCTGCACTTAAAAGGAACACCTGAAGCCTAACTACGCAGCTCAGTAAGTGCTGCACATTTGCCTAGCTGCAGCACTTGCTGAGCTGCTCTTAAAAGGAACACCTGAAGCCTAACTACGCAGCTCAGCAAGTGCTGCACATTTGCCTAGCTGCAGCACTTGCTGAGCTGCTCTTGAAAGGAACACTTGAAGCCTAACTACGCAGAGATGCTCACCTGAAATACAGAGGGATATTGCAAACCAAGAGTGGAGACTCTTGTAGGGAAATTATAGCTAGAAGAATGTGTGTATTTTGTGTGTGGAGTACCAGACGCTGTGGATTTAAGTGGGAAGTACTGCCATACCTGTGGGGTACCTGGAGTTTACCTGTGGATTTTCCATGAGTCTTAAGTTGTGGATATATGTGAAGGTTGTAAGCAGCTTATTTTGAGCTATAGTATCAAGAAAACAGACTTCATGGACTGCTGTTTTTTCTGAAAGACCTTAAAAAACTGATCTGACTTGTAAGTGACCTGAGTTATGTTCTTCTGGTTTTCTTTTTAAGTTGGAAGTAACTTTGAGTTGACATACTTGCTTTGTAAATAAACTGCACTTAAACCATAAAGATAATCAGCATTGTATACTGCACTTGTGGTTGTGAGAGGCACAGTTTGGTCAAATTGTACAAAATGAACCTGATTTTCATTCTTGCATCACTTCCAGCAAGTGCAAACACATTGTGAGTTAATTTCTCTACCTACAAAGAAAGAAAATAGCCTGGATGTGCAGGAGAGAAGTGAGGTTACTAACAAACACTTGGTCAGTCTTCAGGAACAGATTACTTTATTAGCCTCTGTACTGACGACCCCAAAGTCCACTCTGACCACTAAAGAAACTAAGTAAACATTCCTTATTGACTTTGAAAAATATGCCACCCAGGAGAATTCAGATTGGTTTGACTGGGTTAAAATATTATATTCACATCTGACAAGCTGGTAGGCAAAGCATTCAATGACTATATAACATGGAAAGTACTAAATACATAGACTATCTGTGAGGATATCAGATATTGTTATCTTAGCCAGACAATGCTTGGGGCAACTAGGGGAAGGAAACAGGAGCCTCATATACTTTTAAAATAAACAATTGTGATAAAGAGACAGGGTTAGGCACTGAAACGTCAAAATTAACTGAAATCTGGCTTTGACTAGAAAGGTGAGAAGACCCTTTTACGGAGTCTTGTCCAAAAACTGCAGTTGGTAGGTTTAAGAAAGAAGTCAGTGCAAAAACTGAAAAGGGAGAATTCATGGTACGTGTTATAGAAACCTGTCAGAATTTTTCACCTATTAAAGTAAACAAGAATTTCCATACATAGGCAAAGAAGGTGAGACCAATAGCAATAAACTCACTAAGAAAGAAAAGGGAACCTCTGGAGAATTCTAGGTTTACCTCAGTAATGTAAAAAAAAGAGAGGGATAATCAAAAACAAAACTCACAGCAGCAGGTAGTTAAAGAGACATAAATTACTGATGTGAAGGTGAAAGAACTGACAAAACCAAAATTAGAATATAGTTATTGCAATGAATTGCCTTTTGTAAAGGAAGGAATAGAGGATAAAACACTTAAATTTGTATTCACAGGCAAAGAGGCTATACCCTCTATGTCATGTCATTGTTCTGACAAAAGTCTTCCTGACTTGCCAAATTTGCAAATAAGTAATGACAATTTTAAGAAAGTATAGTTGAAGGGCAATACATTAAGCTGGGCCAAGGAAAATATAGTTAAAGCAATAAAGGTAGGTGAGCAGGCTGGCCCCTTCCCCATATTTTGAGTTAAAAAAATGACAAAGACATATTACACCAACTGTTGGTCCCAAGGGCTTTTAGAATACTTAGCTATATTTTGGGAGGACATTAGGGAAAAAAAAGCAAAACAAGAATTTTGATTATATTTTATTGCCCTTTCTAAAGAAAGACTTCAAGAACTTCTATGCAGCTTGAACATAATATCAAAAACTGGTATTTCATCCTGAGTTCAAATGTACACTGACACGTATTCCTATATTTGTGGTCCACTGAGCGAATAGCCATGGATCTTGTTGGTTCCTTAAAAAAATCTACTATTGGCTACCATACATTCTAGTGAGTTCTGACTGTGCTACCTCATAGCTAATAAAACAAGTACAACGCATTTGAGCTTCTCCACATCCAAATTACTATAGATAAAGTCCCATAACATATCCTTACAAGCTATAGGTCCCCCTCCATGCCTCAGGAAATCCATAACACATATTTAAACATACTGAAGACACTCTACATTTAACCCAATACCATATTCATGGGTAACTTTAACTGCTTCACTATAGGCTGAGTATTATACATGGCCGCTGATATGCAAGCACAGAGTTTCCTGGACAATATAATCCATACACCACTAGGGGCACAAACATTATTGACCTGGTTCTCTCAAACACAGTAGAGTGTTGCAGCATCCCTTCTGCATTGTCCTCACTTGTCAGGTTGGACCATAAAGCTGTCTCCTTTTAAATAAAAATAAAACCTGGAACCCTTGCCAATCCTAGAACTTTTAGAAATTATTCTAAGACAAACATCCTACTACCAAGTGACACTTTGGAAAAATTAAGCCTTGAAATTACTGCTTTCTATATAGCATTGTTCATGGAAACCCTGTATAATCATAATGACAGCTGCAAAGAGACAGCTGTACCCACCTGTAACAAACACATGATTAACTCATAAAATAAGCCTCCCTGGTGAAATCTAAATACCAATAGGTTGTACAACAAAAGGAAGAAAATCATGGCAGAAACTAGAAGTTGCAATGCCCAGCAAGGTAACAATTTCCTCTTCAATCTAAACAAGCAACATGGGGGGGGGCTTATTAAGTCTACCAAAAGCCAAATATGAGGTAAAAATAGCCTCCCAGGCTAAGGACAATCACAAAGCTTCCTTCACAACCTCAAAGGCAGTACACAACAAAGTACTGAATTAATTGTAAATGGATCCACCTGTATTGAGCCAAAAGATATAGCCAATCTACTGGCTGACAAATGTAGCTCCAATTTTACCCCATGTCCACTCTAGACACCCTTTAGGAAATACCCACAGCAATAACTCCCCCAACTATCAGTACAGACCATTTCATCAAGGTATTGTCCAAGGCCAGGAACACTGTATCAATGCATCCCAATAATATCCTGGGATACCTCCTTAATCACATGAAACATGAACTATTGATCCCACTAGAATCATTATTTAATCACAGCCTCTAAACAAGCTTCATGTCAAATGAATGGAGAACTGTGATGGTTATCCCACCGCACAAGAGCAGGCCATCCATGAACCTGGGGAACTACTGACCCTTATCTTTAACTAGTTTAATATTAAAGTTATGGAAAAATAATCATGGATATATCAAATGATGACATAAGAAACCTACAGATACTAGATCCAATTCAGTTTACTTTTTCAACAAGGGCAGGTCATGCCTACTCAGCTTGGTGGATTTCTTTGACAAGGTCAGCAAAGCAGTGGATGACAGCAAGATGGTGCACACTGCCTATCCCAAGTTGGCCAAAGCATTTCACACAATATCCTACTCAGGCAATGTAAGCAAGCTCACTGGAAATGGCATAATTATTTGCTAGCTCTGAGGAAGTAGAAAGAATGCAATGAAAGTGCTAAACTATGGTTTGTGTTGGTGGAATTTAAATGCATTTTTGTATTATTTTTTACTAAGCATTGGTTTGGACTTGTACAGCATTACATCAACATTATTATTTCATACGTGAAGCTGTGTTTACTGTATTAGCTACAGTCCTCAGCTCACTACTTACATTATTTGTTAATCGGTTATTATTTATGAGTAGTGTGCCCACTGGTTTCTTGGATCATTTTTGTTACAGTTGACACTTATTTAGTGATCCAAGGAAAAGGAAGGACAGAAGAGGTCCAGGATTTTGTGTATTACTCCTTTAGAGAGAGAGTGTGTGTGTGTGTGTGTGTGTGTGTGTGTGTGTGTGTGTGTGTGTGTGTGTGTGTGTGTGTGTGTGAGTGTGTGTGTGTGTGATTTAAGAGCATCAGTACAGAGTAACAGACCATTTTGTCCGTATTATCTGGTTTGATCATGTCCTGGAAATATCAAAGCTAGAAACTCCCTTGGTGAAAAATGAACTTAAAACACTGCAAATTCCTTCTGTATAAGTTATACATGTGATACAGAGTACCCTTTGAGGTATGGTATAGAGGACAACAACAGGCAGTGACATGAGGAGAATTGTTTTTTCAGTGGATCTTTGAGCAACAATTGAAAATGGATTATGAAAGTGTGGTTCTGGCAAAGACCTTACAGAAAAGAATGATGGTGATTAACAGATTTTTAAAGGTGATGGAGGACTTCTTAAGGGAATATCATGATAAAATTAATAGTCTGTCACAACAGTATAAGGGAAATTATGAAAGAGCAAAAATGCTGAAGCAAGAATATTTTGATAGACAACTACAGTTTCAAAGAACTGCACTGAAATATTTATATTTTAGTGATTCCCCAAGAGCCTTGAGATCCCTGGCCTTACAACTTAAGAATGTTTAGGTTTCACACTTTATTTTGGTAATAAGATGAAAACCAAGGTAATCATCCAATGTCATCCTCAAAGTATATTAGGGACATTTACAATCTTTTATGAGAGGCTATCCACAGCTGAAGGAAAGACAGAAGAGACAATTCATTTCATTATGGACATTTTATATATGAATGCTTTACCTAAGTTAGGAGAAAAACATTCCAGGGGTTTAATGAAACTAGCTTTGCAAAAATGATGCCAACTTTAATACACTAGGATCATTGTGGGTTTGTTGGGGGACAATAGACCTGGGACAAAATTATCAGAGCACTATTAATGGTTGAAGATGTTTCTCATACTGAATCTAAATTCTAAGAAGTTATTTGATGAGGTTGAGTGGAATTTTCTTTTTGAGATACTGGTGGGCATGAGCTTTTCCAATAAAGTTTTGGAGATATTTGAAACAATTTATACGGGTTCCACTGTATGACTAAACTTAGGAGCCCAAATGTTCGAACCTATAAATCTATTCCAAGGTGTATAGCAAGGCTGTCCTGTTTTGTCCTTTATTGTTTTGTCTTATATTTGGAACCGCTGTCAGTAACCCTAGGTAGAGCAGCAGTCTGCTAAGGTAGAGCAACACTCTGCTGAAAGCATTCTGCTTAATTTTGTAACCCCTACAATGATGCACTAACCCTCTTTTCTATTACTGATAGATTTGGGAAGTTCTCTGTAGGTAATATGAATTGGATCAAGACTGATGTAATAGCTATACATTTGAAGTATCAAGACAAAATATGTGTAAGGTAACTTTTTTTTTGAGGACTCATTAAGCTAAAACGTTTAGAGGAAATGGTCTCAAAAAACCTTTAAGGAATCACTGGAGACTTCATATCAGAAGCTAAAGGAAAAGCTAATAATGACCTTTCAAAGATGGAAGAGTTTAACCATAGAGCTAGACCAGTGTTACAAATGTTAGTTCTGTTACATATTGTATTTAGGTCAGGTCTTTCTGCGTACTCCTTGCAAAGAAATAATAAGGCTGTTGAAATAATGGATACCTGACTTCCTATGGGCAGAAGTAAAACCCTAATACTGAACATGTTGTACTTAGTGGTTGCCTCTACTTATATGCTGAGATGGAAATGGATGTTGATGGAACATGATGCAGTAAATATGATGCTGAATATTTATTGGGGGTGGGAAGCTCAAATAGAGAATAGGACAAAGATTTAAGAACTGATAAATCTACTAGAACATCTTAAAAGATGGTTTCAGGAAAAATCCTCTTAAAATCTAGGTAGAAGATAGAAAAAAGTAGAAGACTCAACTTAAAAAATAAAGAAAACACGCTTTGGCTATTAAATAATCAAGTAAAAAGCAATACAAAATTACTCTAAAAAGTAATACAAGATTGTCTCTAAATTTATGAGTCTATAGACCTCAGGATATGTCTGTATTATATCATTTTATTGTAATATTTTGAGCCTGAATTTAGTTTTACTGATATACCTTACTGTTGTATGTTCTCACTAAATGTAGCAGAAATTTAAAGGTAAACAGAAACAGTTTTACTAGCCAAACCAAAAGGAACAATGCACCACAGATGGAACCTTCATCATAACATGCAGTTTTATTACATTGCTCAGAACTCCCAGTTCCTCTTTCACATTTGTTGTACTAGAGCTTTTTTTTCCTACATTTAATTAAAAGCATATTTTGATAGCAAAAGATCATAGTTTCTTCATTAGGAATACAGATATTTTCTTCCTGAGAAAAGGTGAGTTTTCACGGGTGTTGTTGTGGGCACCCAGACCAGGGTTACTGGCTCCCGAGCTGCAGGATGCCAAGTACCTGTTACAACCATCAAGGGGAGAAAACACTGAAGTACACCCCGGGAGTGGCCACATGCATCCAGAACGGAGGGCATAGCACCCCTGCCAGGATGGCATGTTCTCCCCCTCCCACATGGGGAGTCCGTCACCTCCAGGATGCACCGTGGGCCACATCACTGGGCTGAGTGCTCCCTCTACAGCTGCCTCCTTGGGGTGGTGGAGGAGTGCCCGTGCCTCCCACTGCATGGATGGGCCCCCCTCCCAATGCTTGGAGGCAAGGAGGTTGGATGCCACCCTGCCTCTTGCTCCCTCTCTCCCATCCCCAAGGAGTTGCGGGCTCAGTCCTGCAAGTTTCTGCTGGGGCAGGTGGAGAGAGAGAGAGAGACAGAGAGAGAGAGATAGAGAGGGTCAGGGTGGTGGTGCAAGGAGAGGTGCTACCCAGGGACGGCGCTATCCCAGGACCCCCCTTGTTAACGATCCTTCCACAGGTTCACCTATGGAAACCTTGTTATGGCTTTTACTTCCTCTAGATAGTCAAGTTTGATCATTTTCACGGTGCACCAATAGGGCCGTGACTGACTCCAGTGGGGCCGATATCCAATTGGTAGTAGTGATGGGTGGTTTGTAGAAAAGGCAGGGACATAACGCGAACTTATGACCTGCACTAACTGGGAATTCCTCGTTCATTTGGATTCTAATACTAATATCTCAAAATAAAATGTAATATATAGCTACACACTGAAACACAACTACAACTTATTAAAAAAATCTGGTATTTAGGCTTTTATTATTTTGTAAAGTCAGGATTTAAGCTTTATAATGACATTTATAATATTGATGAGTTGAACCAAACAGTGACCCAGGCACTTAATGCAGGATTATATAGAAGGACAATTAGAGCTGGGCATCAGCTACACTTAGAATATTTATTTATTTATTTACATCTCTTTGCCCACTCTGCCCCATCCCAATAAATCAGCCTATTGGTCCATATCACTGGAGTGAGGGACAATAACAAAGGGGTTATCATTTAAGCAGCCATCAGTGGTTATAGCGCTTTTTTTTCTTGTTTTCTTTCTTTAATTCTTTATTAATTATGGTTCACAACTTCTCCTCAGGTTGAAAAAAACTATGTCTGACCTGTATATAATAGTAAAGAGAGTAGAAACATTTTCACTATTTGCATCTTGCTATCCATAGTCCAAGCGCTTCCAACTTCTCATTCTTTGTATTATCTTTGGTTTAGTCTCCTCTCACATATGTGTAGCAGCCATAATAGACTCCTTTTTAATCCATACACTTAAATACTTCTTGCTATCATGTCCCCATACATATGGGTATTGCTGAACTAATTAATGTCTGGTAATATATACCACTATAGTGATTAATCTATCTTCATTTATTTTAGATTTTGAAAAACATGAAAGTGTTTCAAAATGTTCCTCAACACTGAAATGTCATTTTCTGAATTTATCGATTACAAAGTAATATCATCTGCAAATAAGGCTATTTTATCTTGATTCTTGAATTTGTGAGCCTCTTAGTTTCTTTACCATTGGCTCTAAAATAAGATAAAATTCCTTTATTATCATTGCACAAGTGCAATGAAATTTGTAGCAATCCTTTAAGGTGCATTGACATATAATGAATATGAATAAATAAAAGAAGACAACACAATACTATACCAAACAATACAATATAATGCAATGCAATGCTGTAAACAACTAAGTTATTGCACTTGGGTATATTGCACATGAAAGGAATAAAGTAAGGTGCACAGGAATGTAAGCATATACCTTATAGTGCAAATGGGCTATTATCTGTACTCAGTGTGATTGTTTAGCACTGTTCACTTCACATATGGCCCTGGGATAGAAACTGTTCTTAAGTCTGTTTGTTTGAGATGGAATGGACCTGAACCATTTGCTAGAGGGCACCAACTCAAACATATGATGTCCAGGGTGAGAAGAGTCTTTCAAGATGTTGGTTGCCCTACTGAGACAGGAAGAGCTCAAAAGCGGGTAGTGAGCAGCCAATGATTTCCTGGGCAGAATTAATAATCCTTTGAAGGACTTTCCTATCTGCCACTGAGCTGTTGGGATACCACATGGAAATGCAGTGTGTCAGTACACTTTCAAAAAGACAGTGTTAAAAAGACACCAGTAGCTTCTCCTGCAGATTGTTTACACTGAGGATCCAGGAAACTGAGTCTCTGCTGTGCCTCCTTGACTGCCTCTGTGGTCTTTATAGACCAAGAGAAATCTTCTGCCACATGTACACCTAGAAATTTGAAGGCAGGAACCCTTTCCACATAGTCTCAATTGGCATATTTTGGGTTGTGATCTGCGTTGTGCCTCCAGAAATCTATTATGAGTATATTATATTATGCATTATGGTATTATAAGTATAAAGCAAATAAAAGGGAAAGAGGATACCTCTGCCTGGTACTTCTGCTCAAACAGAGCTATTCAGAGAGGGACCTGCCTATCTCACTTCTTGCCTTTGAGCGTTCATATATCTTTGTAATTAACCCATTATTCTATTATGGAATGCAAATGCTGCATTACCCTACTCATAAACGTCCAGCAGACTCTATCAAATTCCTTCTTTGCATCCAGACTCATAGACAGTAATGGCATCCTCTTAGATTCTGCTTCTCTGAATCATCATTGTGCTATAAATGTTGTTAAATGTTTGCTTCTCCTTCACACAACCACATTGATCCATATCTGTCCGTTTTGGCAATACCGTAGGCATCCTCTTAGCTAGTATACTCATAAATACTTTGCAATCATTGCTAAAAATTGAAACTGGTCTATATGATGCTGAGTCTGAGGGTTCTTTAACAAATTTGGGTAGTACAGCCACCACAACTTTCTTCCAGGATGATGATGTTAAAAAAAAAAAAAGCCTTATCACTTTCTTCCCAACTAACCTCCAAACTTGCACATGAATGCCATCTATTACTGGAAACTTCCTTGTTACTTGCTATTACATCATCATATTTATCTCATCCCCTTCTATCATAACTGTAACTTCTTGTGCATCATCTTCTTCTGGCCTTAGCATAGTTAAGTCTTCCATAACTATTTTGTATTGGTTAATACATTTCACTGCTTTATACAGATTTTCACTGAATTTCCGTAATGTCTATTATACCTATGCAGGGAATCTAGTTACTTCTCTTGTCACAGACTCCCTAAATTTGGCAATATCACTTTCTAGTTTCTGTTGCCCAAGCCATTTGCTAATAGTTTTTGTACTCTGGATTTGTTATTAAATAATACTTGCTTAATGGGAACCTTTTTAAACATCTGCATATTAAGTAAATACACACTTACTTTCCTTTTAGTACTCAGCAATTGTTCCTCTTCATTTTCCGTAAGATTTCCCTTTGTCTTTATAACCCTTGATAAGCCATCTAAATATTTTTACTATGTTCTTATATATCTTTCTCTCTTATTTCTACCATATTTTTAAATTCCTTTTTCACTTATCCCACCCCCAGCTATCCCGTCTGGAGAAATTTGTATTTTCCCTATTAAATCTTGAAGTATTTTCACTACTCATTCCTTAAACCTTTTAACAAATATGAAGGAAAGTGCTAGTGTCTCACTTTTATTTGATTATCCTACATATTTATCTTAGTCTTTATTAGTGTGTGACCTGAAATAGTTATTAGATATGATATAAAGCTTTCAATTAAATTCCCATGCTCCTGTGGAATGCAATTTCTAGCCCAGGAGTTGTACCTTGGGGAAGAATATATAAATTTTATCTCAGTTTCTGCTAGTAAGCTCAGATTTTCCATTCCAAATATTCTGATAAACTTCTTTAGAAATATATTGCATTTTGTTACATTTTCCCTTGTAGGTCCCCCTGATGCATCCTCAGTATTGCAGATCAGGTTCCAGTCCCCATCCATGAATAATATTCTCTGTTGAAAGCTAATTGCCTATCCTATAATTCTCTTAAGTTCCTTAACAGTAGTTTTAGGTGGAATATAAATGCATACCAGTGTAATCATCCTTCCCTGCCAATAAATCCTTATTGCCACAAATCTACTATTACTGTCTTCGTTCTCCTCTTCTACCACAATTGGACTCTCTCTTGTAATCAGTATCATTACCCTCCCTTCTTTTGCCCCAGTACTCTGCTGAATATCCATTCTGAAATCCTTTCTTTGCCGAATTCACATGCTCATTTCTATCCAAGTGTGTCTCATGTAAAATGGCTATTTGCACCCTGCATTTTTTAATATAATTCAAAACACTTTCCTTATTGTCCATGTCTACAATATAATTTACTTTCCATGATATAATTGATAAAGCAATCATTCTGATAAGAAGTCATTACTTTCACATATTCTACATAACATTTTTGAATATATGTTTACAACTTGCACCTTACATGCATACATTATTGTTTGGTAGACTGATCTTATCTAAAGTTGTGGCCTCCCATCTCTGTTTGAATACATGCTACATTTTTCCAGACTATTTGCTTCAACAAAAACACTCAAGAAACAAAAAATTGCACATTTTCATTTTTAATCTCCAATCCCTTTTAACCCAAATAGGTAGCCTACTCACATGCATTATCTGTTCTAAACTTATGTTTAACCAGACTGGAAGTGCACTGTCAGTGCTTGTCCTATCTCTCTTCCTTCACAGATATGAAAAGTTGCTTGCAAGCTCTCACTTAACTGATTTTTAGTCTTATGAAAAAGTGAACAGGCTTCTGTTAAATGAATAAGCTAAATTGTGCACTATGTTTTATAGTAGAGTGCTAAAATGCTGACAAGAATGTATCTACTTGCAAAAGTGCCACTTTAAATGCTAATTATATGTGTTTCTCATAGAACTGCTTCAGACATCACAGTGCATTAGTTTCTTGATTAATTGCCTGTGTCTGTAGATATGCTATCTCCATTTGCAGTGCTTTTTGATGGAGAGAAAAGCATCAAATATTTCTTTTACAAATCCATGAACTACCTCTTCTCAAATATGGGATATTATCATTTCACATGCTTTCTGCTTTCAAGAATGTTTACTCAGAAAAAAGAAACCTTTTCCCCTTGTCTGCAGCATAAACCAAGACCATTTGTCTACACCTCCACATATCACCGGGGAAACCACCACAATGTAATATATAAATATAATCAGTACACTTCCATACCCACTCCCCAGCAGCCCAAGATCACAACATTACCCAGACTCTATCGAGCCTTTATCTTGTTACAGTATAAACTCCAGATTACAGTTAGGAAAAGTAGTTTCTTACTTTAACATTGCTAGCATAAAGTGCAGTCACTGATAAGACACTCCCCAGTTCACATTTAAAATGCCTCTGCATACTGTACAGAACAAATTTACAATCAACTTGAAATTTACTTCAAGAAATGTGTTATGTATGCACATATTACTAAGAAAGAATAACTTTTTTACTTACAGTTACATCTTCATTCTCTTCATAATCCTTCTAAACATTAATGACTAAGTGATAACTATGCTTTAGAGTCCTCCCACAAATTTAACACAGTTCAAAAACTTCTAGTCTTTTTTGGCTACTTCTTACAAAAGCATGGTTCTCACGTTCAAAGCACACTTTACAGTTTTTGGCACATTCTGTCCATGGGCTTTGTTATTGTCAGAGGGATGGCTTCTTTCTTATGGCCAAATTTGGAGCATATACATGATATGCTCATTCAAATAACATATCCTGCTGTTGAATACCAGTCTAGTTGGTTATTTGTATATTTATAAAATGAATGCAGTTTATTTCTTCCAGTTTCACTGGTATAACAGAAAATCCCATGTTACCTTTGTTTGCTCTGTCTTCTAACTTTACCATCTTTTGAACAGTTTTTCTTCAGAAACCTCATATTCAGTCAGTCTTTCCTTTATTTGAACATCAGATTTCTGCAGTTGTGTAAGTTTATCTAAATAGCTACTTAAAGCTTCTTTTATTCTTTCCAGACTTTTGTCATTTTACTTTATATATTCTTCAGGGTTCTCACTTATTTAAGCACCTCTGTATGCTTTTCATTTATTTTCTTCTCTGTTTTACTGGAAGTCATCTCCTGCACCAAAACTGAAACCTGAACTTATTTTTGCTAGACAGTTTCAAGGTTTTTCCCCAGCAGAGCTTTTTCTTCTCCTTTTCTAGTTGATTTTTCTCTTACTTTCTCCAGACTTCTTATTTGCCAGTGTTCCAGGCAGTATAGTGACTACCCAGTAACTAACAATCCGGGTAACTAAATTTTACCCAGATTGTCAGCTTTCAGTGGCTCATTTAATTCTGTTTTCTTTTTTTTCTCTGGCTGAGCTCTAATCATCCTGCTTCTCAGAGTTCAGCCCTCTTGGAATCCACTATTTTTGTGCAAACCTTGAATGAATGCTAATAATACGATGTAAAAAATGAAGACATTTTTGAAGGAGTGGTTAGATTGTAATGAAAAGGGTAAAATTACAGGTTTAAGAAACTGGAGTCTTATTACATAGAATAATACTGAATACAAAATAATGAAAATCATGCAGCAAAGGTTTGAAAAAAAAAGATGGAAGGGAGTTTTGAAATAAAAGGGAGGTACAGTAAAATATCTTACTATAATAAAACAAACAATTCATAGTAATTGTGTGAAAAAGAGAAGGCTAGGGTTGTCTGTCATGTAGCTAAAGCATTTCATAACTTTGACATAACCAGTTATGATGCATTTCAAGTGAGAATAGACTGTGTGAGAAAATAAAAAATATATATGTACACACATGCGCGTGTATGTATATGTGTGTGTGTGTATATATATATATATATATATATATATATATATATATATATATATATATATATATACATATACACACACACACACACACACACACCGTATTTCCCCGAAAATAAGACCGGGTCTTATACTTTTTACCCCACCGAAATACGTATTAGGGCTTATTATCAGGGGATGCCTTGTTTACCCTCTGGTACAACAATCTACATTTATTCATTTATTCATGTACACAAATCAACATTTATTCATGTAGACAAATTGAAATTTATTTGGTACTTTTCTGTTATTATGAAACAGTTCTAGGTAACGAGTTAACAGTTATGTGAGAATTCTACATAAACAGTGCAACAAACATTTCAGCTTCAGAATATCTACACCTTGGCTTTCACAGTGCAATATTTCATGCTTAACAGAAAGTGCAGAAAAATCTCAATACATGTGTATTGGAGGAGGGGAATAAAACAGGTGAATAACTGCCACTTTTTGAGTGGTAATGCTTTCTTTATTCCTTACCCAAACCATAAGAGAAGAATGACGAAAAGTATGAAAATGAAGTCTGGGAACTAGTGGCCTTACTTTGTAATTACCCCTTGATAATGAAACGTTACCTTAATACAATAAAGTCAAAAAACTGACTTGCTGGCAGCTGAAAGCAGAAGCAATCCATTCTGTTGCTCCGATAACGGAAAAGTTATTCAAATACAGTCATGTCATCTTCTTCTGGAGCATTGTCATAAGTCTTCAACCCCCGAATTCTAGCCTGAATTAATTCAACTCCATTTCCTGTAGAACCATTGGCCCCAATCTATCATGCCCAGCAAAACAGCACTCTTTAAATGAGCACTGCTTGTCCATGTAGCCTGCTCATAGTACATTGGCAACACAGCTGTCAGTGATTTTATCCCATGAATTCTTCACCCAAGTGACGACCTCTTGCAGGCTAGGCTTCACAAAGTTTCCATGCTGATTTCTCTCCATTCTATTTTCAATGTAGCTTTTGAGTTCCATGTGCAAATGGTCCTTGAATGGCTAGTTTATTGCAATATTAAGAGTCTGGAAATAGGCAGTCATTCCTGCGGGTATCATTATTTGATCTATTCTTCTCTGTGCAAGGAAGTTCTTCATGTCTTTGGCGCAGTGAGTGCTGGCTAAATCCAAGACTAGCAGACCTCTTTCGCCACCTCGCAAAACAAGTGGCAGCATTACATCGACCCACTTCCTTATAACTGCTTGTGTGCACCAGGCTTTTTCGGTTTCAAGAATGTAAATGCCTGAAACATGTTCAATCTTATCTTTTTTGCCCTTACTAACGAACAGAGGTAGGGTTTTCTTTCCATCTAGATGAATTGCCAAAGTACAGGTAACACATGTACTTTCGTAACCAGTGGAGGGAATGTAGATTGACGAGCTACCACGTTCAATCTTATCTTTTTTGCCCTTACTAATGATTAGAGGTGGGGTTTTCTTTCCATCTAGATGAATTGCCAAAGTACAGGTAACATGTGTACTTTCGTAACCAGTGGAGGGAATGTAGATTGACGAGGTACCCCTCTGATCAATTGTTGTTTGAGATCCTTGGCCCATAAACACTGCAGTTTCATTCATAGCAATCCTATTGGAGAGTTGGTATTTAGAAAAGTCGATGGCATCTACAAAGGACTTGAATGCAAGTGCATGTTTAATAACTTCAGTATCTTCCATCTTGAACAGTGTTGTCGATCTTTTTAGAGACAGTTTATATCGCTGAAGGAAGCCATCCAGCCAATGTACTGATGTTTTGAAATCTACTGGGGATATTTCTAACTGTGGTGCCATTGTAAGGGCAAATGCTTGAATATCAGCCCTGCGCACAACCAAAGCCTTTGCTGTCCTGTTAGCAATCCATTCACAGATGATGTCTTCCAGCTCAGGAAATAATGGTTGCTGACCTGATCCACACTTGCACTTCTTAACATTTCCCTCATCCACCTGTTGACTGAGGTTATCGTACTCTGCTCACCACTTTTGGAGCATTCAGAGATCCCACTTCTTCTCTTTGCAGAAAGCCATCAGATTCTTTCCCCGGAAGTCCTGCATGATTCCTTTCTTGTACTTGATGGAATAGCTCTTTCCTTTTGCACTCATCTTGTCTGGGGGGGTTAATTGAAGACTTATGAGACAGGAGTGGCAACAAAAATGGTGACAGTTAAGAAGACACAACCAGACCTGTTCATTATCAAGTGCGCACGTTTTACGTGCACTGCCTGTAATTTGACCAATCAAAGTACACTTGCCAGTGTTTATGGGCCAAGGATCTCAAACGTCAAGTGTGAGTAAGGATTAGTAAGAATCATGGAGGACTCCAAGGGAAAGAATCTTATGACTTTCTGCAAAGAGAAGAAGTTGGATATCCAAAAGGCACAAAAATGGCAGAGTATGATAACCTCAGTTAACAGGTGTCAGTAATATTATTAATTTATAATTCAACATGTCCGTCGTGTGTTGTTGACAATCTTAACTGGGGCTTATTTTTAGGGTAGGGCTTATATCATGATCACCCGGGAAAACCATGCTAGGCCTTATTCTCTGGTTAGGTCTTATTTAAGGAGAAATACGGTATATATATATATATATATATATATATATATATATATATATATATATATATATATATATATACACACACACACACACACACATATATATATATATATATATATATGTGTATATATAGATATATATATATATATATATATATATATATATATATATATATATATATATATATATATACATATATATATATACATATATATATATATATATATATATATATATATATACACATATATATACACACACACACACTCACTCACATGTATGTATATATATATATATATGGGTCTACTTCACATCACCTATAACCCATTTGACTGACTGTCATTTCACCGAGACAAATCACCTCATTTTCAAAATACTGAAAACTCATTTCACTGAATCTCATTTCACTGAATTGTAACCATAGACATGATGTGGGTTTCCATTCACCTGTGGCTTGTTTGTGATAAAAAGAATTTCTGTAACTTACAGTGCTGTCAGAATACTGATAGCCATGTAGAAAGTAGTGTTGTAGTGTTTTTAAATGTGGGTATGTCTCTTTACATCTTTATGGGAATTATCTAAAGTAATATGGCGGATGTTTTGTGCATTCCCAGCAGCAGTGGCAGCGTGTAGAGTACTGTAAGGCAAGTAAAAGGTATACGCCCTTTTCCCCACTGTAGTGCGATCCTGGAGTTAGTAATATATAGTTGTGTTGGCACAGCCCCTCACTTAATTTGGTTTTATATTGTCCGGTTTCTGTTAATAGGATAAGTAAGTAGTTTTTAAGTTCTGGAAAGAGGTAGTTATTAGTGTTGTGAGTATGTTTGTTTATGGTTTAAGGTTTAGTCTTTTGAAATTTAGCATTGTAAGCTTTCAGTGAAATGAGATTCAGTCAAATGAGATTTCACTATTTTGACAAATTTGGTGATTTAGTTTCAGTGAAATGAAAGTCAGTCAAATGGGTTTTAGGTGATGTGAAGTAGACCCATATATATATATATATATATATATATATATATATATATATATATATATATATATACATATATATATATATATATATACATACATGTATATATGTATATATGTATATATATATATCTATATATATATATATATATATATATATATATGTGTGTGTGTATATATATATATATATATATATATATATATATATATATATATATATATATATACACACACATATGGGTCTATGTCAGATGACATCACACAAAACAAACTCAATTTTTTCTTCTGTTATACATATGATGTGTATTTACAGGTCTCTATCAGATTGTCGAGTTTTCAGAAACTCAGAATTCATATGGTCAAGACCATATGATTGAGTTTCTGAAACTCGAGCATCAAAAAAAAAAAAAAAGCACAAGAAAATAAAAGAAAATCTACATTTTTAATTTTTTTTTTTTTTGGAGGGGAGCCCCTCTGCACCCCCCATGTGTACGGCTGTGCCCTTTCCACCCCCTGCAAATTATATATACCAACTCAGAGATCATACTACAGTGAAGAAAATGGTAAATTTCCTGATCCGCACTGTACGGCAATCATCATTCAAAAGCTTTGGGTTTTCAAAAATTTGATTATATGGTCTCAACCGTATGAATTTTGAGTTTCTGAAAACTTGATAATCTGATGGGGACCTGTAAATGTACATCATATCTATAACAGAAGAAAAAATTGAGTTGGTTTTGTGTGATGTTATTCCAACATTTTGTTATAATAATGCCTTGATTAAGGTGGCTAGGTGTTTTACAAATATTATTAGAAGACTTTGTTATCTGCATATTATTGAATGTGTATATGTCTGGGAGGATATGTACTATTTGGTTATGATAATAGGTATCTTTGTTATGTTGAAAACAGGTTACTGTTAAATATTTACTGAAAATTAAAAAGTTATTTTCTAACTCAGTCTCCTCAAAACCTCCCTTAAGCTTTGTTAGACATTCCAGGTAAAGATTTATTTTATGTAATGCTAGAAATTTAAACAATAAGTTCTCTTTTTTTTGAGGCAAGGGTGTTGAATGGCAGCTATGAAGTGGTCATGGTAACTGAGACCTGTTTTTCAGCATATAATTTATTGAGTTTACCTGGATTTAAAGTCTCTCATAGGATAAGAGAGATGGAAGATGGAGCAATGTCTCTGCTCATGTTCAAGGTAGTCTGGTGACAAGTTCACACAATAAGGCTGGTATCTTTGAAATAATTTCAGTTATATTGGGTAGTGGGATGAAAAAATGGCACTCTTTTATAGGCCTCCACACCAAACTAAAGAAGAACTAATAGCTTTCACTAAATCATTAATAGTGCTTTTTGAGGAAGGTTGTGATCTTATTGCTGGGGACTTAAATGCCTCTTGTGTTAACTGGAGTGGTCTGAATTTAAATAAAAGTTTCATAGGTGAGTTGGGGACTTAAGTGTTTTCAGACTGTGTCATTTTCTATTAGTGGTATTAATATTTTGGACATAAGATTAAAAATCAGGAATTAATAGAAAATTGGGAAGTTTGTAAAAGAACTTATAGGTTCAGATCATTTTAGTATTTCCTGGACATATGATTTTTCTAGACCATTGAAGACCATGAATGATTAGGGGTTTATATATGCTTTTTATAGAGCAGACTATGACAAGGTAAGAAGGGAACTTTTGATTGGAAATGGAAAGATGCAATTCACTCAGCTGATATCAAGGGAGGTTGGGAAAATTTTACGTTTGTTTTATGTAAGTTGATTGATGATTTTCTGCCACTTGTCTCTAGAAACTCTAAGGTATAAAAATCTCCATGGTGGAAGGCTTCTGTGAAGAAATTATATAGAAGGGTTCAGAATTTATGGAAGACAATGAAAAATCTAAATAAATTTAGGGTGGCAATCAATAAATTAAGGAGACCGGTTAGGTTAACGGAATACTTATGGAAAGAGGTTGGCAAGTAACGTGGTGTTGAATAAAAATGCTTTTTATGGGCATCTGAACCAATATAAAAAGCATGTGTTTTCAGGTGTATCTGTTAATGTTAGTTATAATTTAGTCACTGATACTATCTTACAGCCAATGTATTTTTAAATAATTTCTAAGCCCTGACAGAAATTCTGTTAAAGGAAATATTTAGCTCATGTTTCTGGTGACTATCCTTCTCCTTTTCTAATTACCCGTTGAAGATAATTACATATAGTTCCGCTGCAGATCTTGATGGTATAAATGGAATTTTTTGAACGCTATTTTTAAAGACATTTTCACTTGCTTAAGTTTTCTTTTTGAAGGGCTACTTTAAACAGGTTGTGTACCTGTACTTTGAAAAATGGCACACATTGTACAAATGTTTAACGGTGGTTATCAATGTATGGTTGAAAATTATACACTGACTAGTCTCACTAGTATTGTGGGTAAATGTAATGAATGGGTTATTTCTAAATGCATTATTGATATACTGGATGGGAGATCTGATATTAACATGGTTTTTAGTTGGAAGGTCTTGTACTAAATTGCTCTCCTTTTAAGGCCATTTAAAGAGATATTTGGGTGAAGGGGTAGCAGCTAATATTATATACTTGGATATGTCAAAGGCCTTTGATACAATGCCACATTCTAAATTATATCTTTATTAAATGTAAGTAATATTAGTGTCTATGTAGAAAGATAGAGCCTTAACTGGTTGACAATGAGGAGATGTAGGGAAAAGATTGGTCATAAATTTTCAGATGAGAGGAAGAAAATTGCAGAGGTCCCTCATAGCTCAGTTTTGGATCCTATTTTATTTGATATTTTTATTGCTAATTTTCCAAAAGAGAATAATTTATGGATTACTAGATATGCAGAGGATGTAAAAGTTGGATCAGTAATTTCTGGATTAACCGATCAGTTCATTTTTTAATCATATTTGTATACTTTATTTAAGTGGGTCCCTGAGAATGACATGAAATTTAATGTTAATAAAACCCGAGTCATGCATTTTGGGGGAGATAACCCTAAATATCCATATGCTTTCAGTAACAGTATCAAAGTCATCAGTATTGTAAGAGATTTTAGTATTAACATTGACATCTCCTTAAGTTTTGACCCTTGTTTACTTGATATTGTTAGAAGATGTTATTGGGAAATGAGTAATATTTTAAGAAGACTTTTTAGTAGAGATAAGCTGGTTTACTTTCCAGTCCGTACATCTGTATAGGGAGGCCAGTTATAGAATATTGTGGGTCTATTTGTATGTCTGGTAGAGTGCACTTAGATTGGAAAGAATACAAAGGCATTGTACCAGAAGGATAAAAGGGTAAAAGTTATCATAACAGACTTAAGGTGTTCTCTTTGTTCACAATTAAATACAGGTTAGTTAGGAGCAATTTAATTAATATTTACAAATGTGTTAAAGGCAGTGGTATTGGGACTATTATGGGTATTCAAAGGAGAGCACACTTATTGAATACTAGGAATAATAACTATTTTGCTGATGGATTTTTTAGTAAAACAATTGTACAGAATAATGCTTTTCATTGGAGGGCTAGTTTGTGGTGGAATAATGCTGTGCTATCGTTTAGAAATCAGAATCTGTTAATTCCTTTAAAAATGGCTCAGTTGTTGTGTATGGAGTATTTAATCTAGGTCTTTATGTTGACAAGCTCACTGTAGGTCTTCCCAGGCATTGAGCTTGATTCTTACACCATTGAATATTGAACTTGCTTGGGTCAAGAGTCTGTAGATTACCCACATTTTTATTTATAAATTCTATAATGATCCTTTCTATAGCCTTACAAATGAGGCTGGCCAAGCATATAGGTCTATCATTTCCTGTGTCCATTGATGCCCCACAATTGTGCAAGTGGATGGCAGTTGTAGTCCTCCATGTGGCACAAAGCTTGTTTGGAGGCTGACATTGAATAACCTCTATAGGGGGTCTGACAGGTCCTGTTTCAGGCTAGCCAATAAGCAGATTGTTATGTTATCCAGCCCCATAGGAGCAGTGTTTTGGCCTTGGATAGTGCCTAGGTGACTTGTTCATGTGAGATATGGGAGTGTAGATTTGGGTATGAGATCTGTTAATGCAGGAGGGGAGAGGGTAGTGAAGCTAGAATTAAATTTATCTACCAGTAGATTGGCTATGTCCACTGGGTCAGAGTTTATAATGCCATTTACTCTTATCTCTGCATAATGCAGGGCATTGTTTCTAAGGTTTCTAACATAGTTAAAGAAGGCTTTGTGGTTGCCTTTTGCCTGGGTTGTAATTTTTATCTGGCTTTTGTTGATTTGATAAGGATCCAGAGTTGTTTAGCAAGATTTTTTTTGTTTGCATCTTCAGAGTTACATTTATTTTTATAGCAAATTATTATTTTCTTTTAATATATATAACCTGTTTATATTTGGGTTCCACCATAGGGGTTAGTTTTGAATTTGGCATTGTATTTACTTTGGAGGGAGACACATACATCTATGCATCTGTTCCTATGTGCATAGAATTTGGCAGTAAAGGATACTGCATAACCAGTGGGGTCATCAAGTTGGAAGGCGATACTGAATTTAGCCAGGTCATCACTCCGTTCTAGTAGATTAACCTTAGCAGATGCTTCTGGCTTTAGTCTTCAAATAAAGGTGACTGATTTGTAGTCTGATTTGTTCACAGAGGGACTTACAATTAGTAGGACATAGAGCTGTCCCATATTGATGACGACCAAGTCCAGGATTTTTTTTTTGTCCTGGCTGGGATGTGGACAAACTGGTCTACACAGTTTATATTGATGTAGTCCAGAAAATTTTGGACATACTCATTAAAGGATGCATATGGCTCCCAGTTTATGAATGGGTAGATGAAGTCACCTAGGAGAATGGAGTTTGGCTTAATGCATAGGGAACTCACACTAATTAGGTAGGCCTCAGACATGAATTCAGTGAACTCCATCATGTCTCTCTTCATATAGTCCTGGGAGGTACATCTCAAATCATTTAATCCAACATGTACCATGACTGTGCCATTTATGCTCTTGTAATGCATAGACCTGAGTGCCCGTTTGATGAGGTGAATCTTGGTACCTGATAAGAACTGATCCCGACCCTCTCTTTGCATAGCCTGGTGAGTTGAGCATCCGTGTGTCTCATAATGGATTCACCTATGACTAGGATGTTGGATTGTCTGGAGGTTTGCCTTATGGGCTTTTGAAATGAGACACTGTGACTCTTTTATGTATGCTTTATGGTGGGTATTGCCTGAGTTGCCTGTTCAGTGAGGTTGCTGAAAGTACTTGTTTCTTAGGTTACATTTAGGAGGCTTTTGTGTTTAGATAGGCTGCTTTTAAAAACCTCAGCATATATAGGTTTACGTGTTTGGTCTGATCTGTGTGTGATAGGCTTAGTGTGGTGTTGTCTGCTACTGATAACTTGCTTGTTATTGGCAGTGTCATCTTGTGAGACTTTTGCCTTCAATAGCACTAAATAACTGCATCTCTCACATATTGCATCAATTTGTTTAAGTAGTAGGTAGTTATCAGTAAACATAAGGCAATTGCTACATTGTCTCAGGATGCCCATTTTAATCAAGCTGGCTATAAAGTTAGTTAGAAAGTGCAAATACATGGTTCTAGGTCCTTGCTAAGGTAGGCTGAAGGGGGATAGCAGCTGTGAAGCTCACAATTGGTTACTGGAGGTGCTAACTGCCTGGTAGAGAAGATAGTGCTGGTTTCAGAACTGATGCACGCACCTAGGAATCAATGAACCATAGCTCCTTCTGTCACCAAAGCAAAAGAGTGGCATTAATCCCAACTGTGATGTGATGTTGTTGTGTTCAGTACACTAGCTATAACCTTGTCTTAGATACCCCATACACAACCAACAGCAGCTGGAAGCAATAGAAAGCCAAGCTGCACAAAGGTTCTAAAGAGGTTCTCAACAAAACTGCAACCTGACCACTCAGAAAAGTCCTGTATACACTTCTCTTATCTGATACGAACAGGAATCAATGCTCACAAGCTCCTTCTGTCACAATAATCAAAGAAGTAACATTAACTACAAGCTAGCTACTAAAATGAAGTTTTTCCATCTATTTGGTGTTTGGTCATCTCTAGGAAGGCTAGAAAATAATGTCTCTTTGCTCCTTCTCTCACCAGGAGCAAAACTGAAACATTATTCCCAAACTGATTCCTGAGAAGCAGTTTCTAGACCCTCCATTTATTGGCAGTATAGTGCCACATGTTACAGATTTTTAAAGTAAGATGGAAAAAGGAATTAATAATTTGAATATTGCAATGTACACCAAATGAGTTGTATGATATCAAACAAAGGCTAACTCAAGTTTTAAGAGTCTAAGAGGAAGGCCTTCTCAGTTAGATCTTTCAGTGCCCAGTAGAAAGAACAGATGAGATGACACTGGTAGGACCTTCCAAACTCAAATTTATAGTAAATGCAGGCAGCTGAAAAGCCACCATTTTTAAAAGCACATCAGGAACTGAGAGAGGGGATGGGAAAAATCCACTGTAGTCACACGCTGGCAGTAGTCTCACAGCACTTGTATTTGAATAAGAATGTAGCTAAATAGGAATCCTATTTCTCAGGTCTTCCCAGTGATTAGCTAGACTAAATTTCTTTTCAGTTAGTGAATGGAAAAGGAACTCTTTTCCAACTGACACTATCCAAGAACATTTTCAACTCCTAGAAAAATCTTTAAGGAAATAAAAATAAAATAAAACAAGCTGTAATACAAGATCAAAAATAAAATAAAATAATAAAAAATAATGGAAGTATCAAAACTTTAAATGGAGAAATCCAATCTAAAGTTCAATGCATTCACATACCAGCAGTAGTGTGAACACACTTGCAGCTGAATAAGAATTTAGATCTACAATTTTTGATCATATCAAGTCTGCTTCTCTTAGAGGCCTGACCATTGTTTGACTATTTTTATACCATAAGATAGCATTACTTATCATTTAATCATGCAACTTCCCAAATGTACAGTCTTTGATGTGATCCTTTAGCTGAACTGCGTAAGTGTGTGTAGTTCTGACTGAGCCCTTTTTAGGCTTATAATAATTCCTTTCTCTTTTTCTTGAAAAGCTTAAACTTCTTTCCCTATGACACAGAAAAAAAAACATGATAGGCTGGAACTGTACAGCTCTTTTTGGCTATTTCACTTGTAGTAAGGAAAAAAAATCTAATTTTTTAGATTCATGGAATCAGAATCCAGTTTTCTGCTAAATTGCCTTACAGTGAGATGATTCCTGTTAGTTGCATTTGGATTATAATTTTACATAAGAATGAAATGTTCTGAGGGCTGTTCATGAGTTATGCAAGTGTTAATGATGTGGCAACTTTACTTTTACAAAATGAACAAATTATGGAGAATTATATTTCTGAACTTTTGACTCGGCAACATGAACATTAATAACTGTTCACGTCTGATACCATGTAACACTTATAATGTTAATTGGGATGTCTGCAAGTGTCATAGTCACCATGTATGGGCCATCAGCCTCCATGAAATCTTTACAGGAAATGCCTAAAGAAGGAGGAAGTACCACTTGAGTACCCTTTCTTAAACATGTATTGCCTAACAGTAATTTCTATAGCCTCTACACCCACTTTTATTTTAAGGTGCTTTCCATCTTGCTACCTTCTGAGTTTGTTCCACAAAGCACCCTCTATGCCTTATGAAATTACCATCTACCACAAAGTTCTTCATATCTGATTTTGGGCATCCTTACTACCCCCTGTCTTAACCACTACTGAATGTCATGTTAGATTGCACATGTTTCTACAGACAGCTTGGTTGTCATGTGTATTAGTTTTCTGTTTTGAATATATCATTGCTTTTTAGCACCTTACACTGACACAAAGTATCAGAATAAGATTTATTCTCATTGCCAACTTCTCATTATTTAGCTAGCAAAACCACCTTCATTCTATAGGAATGACAGACTTCTGTTCCTGAACAATTAACTTTTCTGACTAAAACACAAACTTCTCATCTCATTTCAAACAAGTACCTATTTTTAAACACCTTTATTGAATTATCACTGAAGGCACAGGCAAACATATATTTAGATAAAAGAAAAAAGTATTAACATATTTCTAGTTACAAATATTACGTATCACACGTTTTTGTTTAACTATCATCAATCTAACAATAAATACATTGCTCAATTTCTGCTTTTTCATAAATCTCATTCCTCCTCCAAAACATTATTCTGCATGTATTGTTCCCAAAATTTCCATTTTTTTCTATGTAATTTTCTCCTACACTTTTCTAAAGATCCCACTTCCATTTTTTATCTTGTTACAATATTCAGTACCTCAAATACAGTTGGTTTAGATTCTGAGTGCCATTTTGTAGTAAATGCTTTTTTGAGAGCCACCAGAATTAAACTTAGTAAGGCCTTGCTATGCCTCTGCAATTTAAATCTTGTATTCTACCTCAAAAAATCATTTCCTTAGTCACACCCATTTGCTCACCCAATATTTCTGACAGAGTACTCTGTAGGGAATTTTTGAGGTCTGCCAAAAATTTTTGTAGTCTGCTTGAGATATAAAAATGTCTATGCAAATATTTCCAAACAAAAGTCGTAAATCTTCTAGACTTTGTTTCATAATTGGGAGCCATACATATGTCCTCCCATTGTTTCCTTGTGAATTGATTATCTAATCCCTCTGCCCAATCTTTTCTAGCCTCCTCTGATCAATTTCTGCAGTTATTATGCAACATTTTATATGCTCTAATAATTATCCCCTTTTAAACAGCAGCTTCTGTTCTGAGTTCAACTAAAAACTTTACCAGAGTTGGTCTTTCACTTAGGATTCCTCTGTCCCTTTCTATTGGCTTGTGCTCTGATATTAATCCCTGAGAGGGAAGGTAGTCTCTAGCCTGCAGTCCAAATGTCTTCTTGGCCTCTTCCCATTCTATTACTTTTCCCTCTCTAGTTATTTGCTCTCAATACCTTGGTTCCTTTGTCAGTTTTCTCCAATAAATACTATCCCCCTCTTGTCTGTTCTCTGTACTCCGAATTGCAGTCATCCCTATTGGCAAAATCTCATTTCTCCATTCTCATGCTGGCTTAGTTCATGGAATACTTTCTGCTACTTTATGAATGTAATGTTCTATACGTTTGTTGTTATTCAGCTTTAGGGATCTGCATGCAAAATCTCACTCTCTCCTAATTTCTTGAATTACCCCCAATTCATCATTATTGCTTTCCACTTTGAATGTTAGCTTTCTGCTTGTGTTATACATGTAAGCCTTAACTGCATATCTCTAAAATATATCATCAAATCAGGTAATCCTAAACCACCTTGTTCCTTTGGAAGGATCATCTTATCCCACTTGACCCTTGCCCTCTTCCCCTCCCAGATAAAATTCTTCAAGTCCTTTTTAACTACTATCCATAACTTCTCCTCTGGTTGATAAACATATGCCTGACCTGTATATAAAACTAAAGGGACTAAAAGCATTTTCAGTGCTTGTATCTTGCTACCCATATCCATAAACAAGAGGTTCCGGTTTCTCAATTTTTGTATTATCTTTTGTTGTCTCTCTCCCCATGTGTCTGTAGTTGCCATAACAGAATCCTTTTTAACCCATACTCCTAAATACTTCATTTTATTGTCTACCTATAACTATGGGTATTGCTGAACTAATTCATGTGTAGGTACATAGTTTACAGCTATAGCCTTTGTTTTGTCTTCATTAATGTTATATCCTGAAAAAAAACTGAGACTGACTCAAAAAGTTTCACAACATGGAGATGTCCTTTTCTGGTTTTATCAGGTACAAAATAATATCGCCAACTTTTCTTGATTACCATGCCAATTATATCCTTTAATTTCTGAGTCCAATATTTTCTTTGCTAATTGTGTAAATATAACACAAATAATAAAGGGAAAAGAGAACACCCCTGCCTAGTTCCACTGTCCAGACATAACTTATCAGAGAGGAACCCTCCCACTTTAATTTTTGTCTCCAGTCCCTCATGTATCCTCCTAATTAACCTTTATTAATGTATAAGAGAATGCAAATGCTTACATTGCTCTACTCATAAAATCCTGGATCACTTTGTCAAATGCTTTGTCTGTGTCAAGATCGACCAACAACAGTGGTATTTTCTTGCATTCTGCTTCCCTCTGTATCATCGTTGTTCTATTAACGTCATCAAATATTTGCCTCCCCTACACAAAACCACATTGATCTATATTTATCAAGTTTGGCAACACCTTTGACATTCTTTTATCTGTTATAAACATAAACACTTTATAATCATGTTTTAAAATTGAAAGGGGCCTATATGAAGCTGGGTCTGATGGGTCTTTACCATCTTTTGGCATTACATCCACCAGAGTTCAGGATGTGGGTGATTCCTCTCCTTTTAAAATACTAACAAAACCGTACTGATCTTAATCACTTTCTTTCTTCCTAGTTTTCAAAGTTCCAGAGGAACACCATCTATTCCTGGAGACTTTCCTGTAGACTGAGTATATGTCACTGTTTTATCTAATCTCCTCCTATCTTAACTGTTAATTGTTGAGCCTCATCTACATCTAACCTTGGCACACTGAAGTCTTCATAAATATTTCCATTTGTAGTTTTTCTTAATTTCCACATTCCTTTACTTTATACAAATGTTTATAAAATTTCCAAAATATTTATAATACCTCTACAGGATCTCTTGTTAGTTTTCTAGTTATAGGATCCCTAAGTTTGACAGCAACCTTTTCTACTTTATGTTGCCTAAGTTGTGCTAAGAAATTTTGTGCTTTGGAGTTATTATCAGCTGCTTAACAGCAATCTTCCTAAACACATGCACATTATATTCTTACCCTTGTATTTTCTCTTTACCACTCTGCAGTTGCACCTCTTTTTGTTCTGTGAGATTCCCCTTATTCTGCCATACTTTAACCTTGTCAGCCCCTCTAATTCTTGTTATTTCTTAACCGTATCTCTTTTTCTTTGAATTTTTAAACTCCATTTTCACTTTATTCCACTCACTATCCAAAACTTATGAAGACATTTCTATCTTCATGTTGTCGCCTAATATTGAATGTTTTAAAAGCAGATTTGATCACTGGATGGGAGATGGTATGTTTGCAATTGATTTTAATAGCTCTGTTTCCTTTATGACCTAAGGGCCTGAGCACTGAAACCTATGAGATGCTTGCCTGTGATTTATGTGAACTTGGAAGATACTTTATTGATGGTTCATGGAATTAGTGAGCATATTTTTGGACACAGATAAAGGAAGTGTGGAAGGTGAACTTGCTTTGCCTTCTTGCTCTGGGAAGAAGCTTTATTGTAGCACTGAGCATGTGAAGGTTCCCTTATATTAATGATCTCATTAGGCCCACACTGTGGAATGTGGTATACTTTGTGTTTTGATCTGGTTCCCATGTTGTTCACCACGTATTTTTTTGTTACTCGAGGAGGTCATGCTAAGAAGAAGAAGAAGAATTATTTCTTATCAGTCATCAGTCTTATGTTTATTCTTTTCAACTATGTAGTCCTTATGCACTTGTTTTTTCAACCTTGGAAGACTGCCAGATTCAGTCCTTTATTAGAGATTTATGAACCATTAGAAAATTAACCCTGCTAAAATGGAAGCCATTTTGATCTATGTCACCATCTTCACAAGTCAACTTCCTCTGCTCTTCCCATTGATTATATGTACAAAAAATAATATGGGAATTGCTTGTTTTTATTTTTATTTATTTATTTATTTTTTGCATAATGGCTTTCTCGTTGATAATAGACTGGTAGTGAAGGACCAGGTGTCATCTGTCATCAGGGCATCTTATTTCTAGCTGAAGAATATACGATGAAACAATTGCTATAGACATCTCTGGGCCACTGAAATGGCAGCTTTCAGATGGTTATCTGACCTACCCATAGTGATACAAAACTCTGAAATCAGGTTGCTGAATTGCACATTTAAGATAGGTCATATCACTCCTGTGCTGTATTATTTGTGTTGGATGCTGGTTTCAGCCAGATATGTTTTTACAATTCTTATACTCACCTTCTGTGCCCTACATGATCTGGGTTGGTTTATTTGAAAGAGCTACTGTACCCTTATACCCCTTCCTGGCAGCTCATATCATCAGATAAGGCAGGTCTCTGGCAAGGTCACATTATTATTTTGCTGCAGGCTTTTAGGGATCTCTGTTGAAATATTGGCACTCATAATGCCAAGTGCTGACACCCCCCCCCAAAAAAAGACCAAAACTCTACGAGAAGAGCAAATTGTGAACATCTTTTTTCTCCTTTAAACTTCCATTTTGCAGGGGGCAAGCCCGCCTACACCCCCCAAACTTACATATGCCAACTCTGAGATCACCATATCTCAGAGAAAAGGGAATACTCTGGGGAATTGCCACCGTGGACTTAGTGTATATATATATATATATATATATATATATATATATATGTATATATATATATATATATATATATATATATATATAAAGTCTGCTTTTTCAGCCATTCAGTCTCCATGTTTCGGGACTCAGTCTAGCAGGTCCCTACATTTCAAATGGTTGCTATCTTTTTTGAATCTGCTACCCTTCCTGATTAGAGGGTGTGTAAATCCGAGTTCTCTTTTAGGAGGTCCTTACAATGCCATATGTTTAGGAGAACCTATTCTGCTCAAGAGGGGTACCACTTCTGCTTTCATGATTTGACATTTTTAAATTAGGGGTTTTAGCTGACTTATTTTACTGTTTTATAATAGCTAGCTATGCTGTTTATTTCGGGTACAGTGGAATCTACTTTTTTGCTGTACTTATTAGCTTTTCTTTTTTTATGTACAATGCCTAGGACTGTGCGTTTTAATACCTTAGGTAAGTAAATACATAAAAAATACATAATCATACTTTAGGAAAGTTATGTTTCTTATTTGTAAATGTGAGAATGCTTAAACCATACACTAGGATACTGAGGTTCTTAGTAAATAACTATAGTTTTGAGTGTTCAGATTTCAATACTATGATTATAACAGAACATTATGCTCCAATAACAAATCTCTCCTAGCTGTGAGTAACTCAAAAAAATATGCCGGAAACTCACCTTATTCTCACTGTGTCTCAAAAATGTGGAACTCCATCCCATTAGGATTAAAGCTTACAGAAAACAGCAAATGCTTTAAAAGTGTGCTAAAACAGCATCTGCAAGGCACTTGGCCCTGCTTTTGCTCTATACCCAAATAATTTCCAAACCTGAAGAAAATACAAGCTGCAATACCTCTGACAAAACAATAGCTGCTCTGAACTAAATCCCCATATGGTGATTATTGCACTTTCCCTTCTATTTACTACTGTAAACATTTAACTGATTATATTTATTAACTACCTACTTCTACATAATCCTTGCTTCCCTCATCAGAGCACTACTTATTAATTCCAACTCATATGCCAGTCTTTGTCTCCTCTAGTTTTTCTTTGTGTTTCTGTCTGCTACAATCTTATACAAATGCACAGGCTATCTCTTATTTTCTCTTCTTCTATAGTCACAGGTTGCATGATACAAGGTTAGCATTAAGCATCCGTTGCACTTAATTATGTATTCAAAAATGTATATGTAAGAGAGAAAATATTATATAAAATGTGGAGCATGAGAATATGTTGTATATTGCCTATGTGAATATTGGAGCTTTTCTTCCCCGGCTTTCCCTGGAAAAAGGGTATCTATCCCAGTTGGACTTTCCCTGTCAACAAAGATAAATAAATAAATAGGCACTGTAGAAGTGCATAGTTTCCTAGTTGATATTTAGAAAGTTGCTGAAGTGGCACATATATATAATAGGTATCAAAGATAAATAAATAGACAGTGTAGAAGTGCATAGTTTCCTAGTTGATGTTTAGAAATTTGCTGAAGTGGCACATATATATAATAGGTATCAAAGATAAATAAATAAATAGGCACTGTAGAAGTGCATAGTTTCCTAGTTGATATTTAGAAATTTGCTGAAGTGGCACATATATATAATAGGTATCAAAGATAAATAAATAAACAGGCACTGTAGAAGTGCATAGTTTCCTAGTTGATATTTAGAAATTTGCTGAAGTGGCACATGTATATAATAGGTATCAAAGATAAATAAATAAATAGGCACTGTAGAAGTGCATAGTTTCCTAGTTGATATTTAGAAATTTGCTGAAGTGGCACATATATATATAATAGGTATCAAAGATAAATAAATAAATAGGCACTGTAGAAGTGCATAGTTTCCTAGTTGATATTTAGAAAGTTGCTGAAGTGGCACATATATATAATAGGTATCAAAGATAAATAAATAAATAGACAGTGTAGAAGTACATCGTTTCCTAGTTGATGTTTAGAAATTTGCTGAAGTGGCACATATATATATATATATAATAGGTATCAAAGATAAATAAATAAATAGGCACTGTAGAAGTGCATAGTTTCCTAGCTGATATTTAGAAATTTGCTGAAGTGGCACATATATATAATAGGTATCAAAGATAAATAAATAAATAGGCAGTGTAGAAGTGCATAGTTTCCTAGTTGATATTTAGAAAGTTGCTGAAGTGGCACATATATATAATAGGTATCAAAGATAAATAAATAAATAGACACTGTAGAAGTGCATAGATTCCTAGTTGATATTTAGAAATTTGCTGAAGTGGCACATATATATAATAGGTATCAAAGATAAATAAATAGACACTGTAGAAGTGCATAGTTTCCTAGTTGATATTTAGAAATTTGCTGAAGTGGCACATATATATAATAGGTATCAAAGATAAATAAATAAATAGGCACTGTAGAAGTGCATAGTTTCCTAGTTGATATTTAGAAAGTTGCTGAAGTGGCACATATATATAATAGGTATCAAAGATAAATAAATAAATAGACAGTGTAGAAGTACATCGTTTCCTAGTTGATGTTTAGAAATTTGCTGAAGTGGCACATATATATATATAATAGGTATCAAAGATAAATAAATAAATAGGCACTGTAGAAGTGCATAGTTTCCTAGTTGATATTTAGAAAGTTGCTGAAGTGGCACATATATATAATAGGTATCAAAGATAAATAAATAAATAGACACTGTAGAAGTGCATAGTTTCCTAGTTGATATTTAGAAATTTGCTGAAGTGGCACATATATATAATAGGTATCAAAGATAAATAAATAGACACTGTAGAAGTGCATAGTTTCCTAGTTGATATTTAGAAATTTGCTGAAGTGGCACATATATATAATAGGTATCAAAGATAAATAAATAAATAGACACTGTAGAAGTGCATAGTTTCCTAGTTGATATTTAGAAATTTGCTGAAGTGGCACATATATATAATAGGTATCAAAGATAAATAAATAAATAGGCACTGTAGAAGTGCATAGTGTCCTAGTTGATATTTAGAAATTTGCTGAAGTGGCGCATATATATAATAGGTATCAAAGATAAATAAATAAATAGGCACTGTAGAAGTGTATAGTGTCCTAGTTGATATTTAGAAATTTGCTGAAGTGGCACATATATATAATAGGTAATCCCTATTATCCACCAGGGAAAGTAATGGTCTGCATGAGATCTAAACTCTATGGGTGGAAACACTGCAAAGCATTGCTGCATCAGGATGGTGATAAAAAAAATATTACTGTTAAGCAAAGGCATGTAAGTGGTCACCCCAGAAGTGCATACCTGTTGCTATAAGTTCAGGAGGTTATGATTTGTCCAGGTGAAACATAGCTATGTCAATTCTTGTGTCATTCTAATACAATGATCCACTGTGCAACTGTCAGAATCAGCACAATTTTATTGAATTTTCCTGCTTCTCAGTCAGACTGGAGTAGCAGCATTTAACTTTTAATATCTGATATTGGCTGATGGATGTTATCCCACTGTTTTTACAACTTAACATGCATTTCAATAATCCACTTCCCTCAATGTGTGCAAAGGTTGGGGATTAATAGAGACACTTACTACAAAATATTTCCCTCATACACACAAATGAAATATTTAAAACAAAGTAATGGCCAAATTTGAATGTCAACATTTTCCCATAGTTCTCTTTTAGTGCATGGATACTATTTAATAGTGATAGGATATGTATATTTTTCTTAATATGTGTATGTGTGTGCAGTGAGGTATAATGAAAAGATCAAGCAGTCTTCCATTTGTTGTGGTATATCATAAAGTTGTCATAACAATGTTTAGAGTTTGATTCTCACATGGGGTAACTGGCTTGGCTTAAAATGGCCCACAAGGGCACTTAGCCTAGTGCTAATCTATGAACCTATTATGTGGTTCCAATTTGTACTTGCTAAATGAATATTTGTTTTGCAAAGGTAATATACATATTTTGTCCAGGGAAAGTATAGATACTACATACCATAATGTAATGTCATCCACAACGTGGTCCATTCTTTCCTTGCTATTATTCATTTTGTGACATTTTAATAAGAGAGAGCTCTGTTGCTTAACTCCCTTAGATTTCTGTGCTATGCTGCCTTTATATGAGGTGAATGCTTTTGCTACAATCACTGAGACTGTAAAAACTATTTTTTAGCAAAAAAATATATACTCTTCTGCATCCTTTTTGGCAGTGTTATAAGGCTATTCACCTGAAAGGCATACCTGCACATATTTCTCATTATGTCAAGAAAAACCTTGTTTTCATTGTATATTACTGCTCAACTGTAGTGTATCTCTGATGTTCACAATTTGCAAAATGAGCTTAACCTCTGAAATGCATGAAAACAAGTTTCTTTGAGCTTTACTAAAAACAAGAGACATGCTGTTATCTTACTTCAGCTACCTACGTGAGAATTAGGTCATAAAACAACAGTTTTCTAACTTTTGAATTGATGATCCTAGGAAGAAAAATGTAATAAACAATTACTGAGTAACATTCATTTATTTGTATCAGTAGAGGTCACTGTTGCAAAAAAGTTATGTAGACCCTAAGCAGCTGTCTTCACAAAATACTTGATTATATAATTTGAGGATTATAGCTATTTCAAAGGTACTCAGTCTGTTCCATCTCAGGGACTGTTCATAAGTGCAACAAACCAATATCAAAATAATAAAGATAATAATTCTTATGTCTCTAATACATAATTGCACTACTTCCATTTTCCCATTTTCAAAGTATTCATTTTTGTGGTATGCCACATTTTTAAAGCTTTGTAACAAATACCCTAGAGGGGAAATCTTTCTTTACATTTTCTTATAAAATTGTCCCCAGAATGGAATCCCACTGTGCTGTAAAGCTTCATGTTGCATTTATTACAAGTAACTTTGACAAAGCACACATCTTTTATTGATATTATCCTGGTAAAAATTATATAATAAATAAATTGAATTGGACTTTCTTAAATCTTGAATCTGATTCAATATTAAATCTGATTCTTAGCAGCCAGCAGTAAAGGAAAACAGCTGTACAATGTTATCCTTGGATAGAATCTGACTTTGTGTATGAGTGAATTAATAGAAGATGAAAGTTATAGTCACTTATCACACAAAGCCCTTGCCAACCTCTTTAAGAAGATAAATGTTACGTGAGCAGCCTTCCCAACTTTAGTGCAAACAGCTGTCAAAAATGTTATAATTGCTTGCATCATCTGTATGTCAGAATTATTTAAGACTATTTCATTATTTTTTTTTTAATTAATTGAACTCGCCAGTTGAAAATGCAGTCAATGAAGAGGTTATCACTTTTTTTCAAAATGAGCACCCACAAGAGCTGCAGCATTTTATTTGTCTGTTTCTAAATTCATTTATCATTTATAAAGCAGGTAAATGAATTCATCTCTGGAAACTTTACAGGCACAATACAGACTACACCAACAAGTGCAAATTTTCTGTACCCTGTCAGCCAGCTTGCTTTAGGAAAGTAGGAGGAAGCAGGTGTACCCATGAAACACACATAGAAAGTGACCAGAGGTCAAGAGTGAAGACTGGACCTTGGATCTATGAGGTACAGATATTACCACTAACACATCATTTTTCCTAATATAACTGCTCGCTAGCATGATTCTCCTAAAGGCCACTTGGTCAGCATAACAGAAAGGATTCTGCCATCCTTAGTAAAAGGTGTTTCTTAGAGAATGATGATTAATTACATTAGTTCACTCTCTTCTTCCAAACGCCAGGCATGAGTTTAGTCTACATGTATTTCTACGATTTCCATTTCTTGAGCACAGTCCATCCGTAACAGCTTTCACTGTGACAGTGTTTAGTAATTTTTTAAACAGTTTTCAAATGTAAGCGGGCATAGAGAGAAGAAGGAGAAACATGTAAGTGTATCAGTGCCATACTAAAGAAAAACTATATACATTAGGGTGCTTCTGAACCACAATGAGTGCTGAAACTCAGGGACACAACACAGCACTGGTCAGCCTTCTACTTCAAGAACATTAAAAAAATTAAATATTCTAATGCATGAGATTCATACCAACCGCTTACATGAGGCAAAGTAGTAACAGACTGAGTACATGGTGAAAGAAAACCTAACCCCCTCATCCCACTCTGCAACATTCAGTTGCCATTTTACCTGTGATTCTTGAATGTGAAAAAGCACATTTTTAATTGAAAATAAGTAGATTCTATACCTGCTGAGTTCTTCAGTTGCACAAAAGAGTTACAGCTGGTTTCATGTCAGTAATTGAAACCTAACTTTCTAGCATCCCAGGATTCTAGAGTTCATAAAAATGTCATTTCACAGATTTTTGCAGCACTGGTATGTGGGTAATCACCAAGGATTTTGGTTTATTGTGACGGCATTAGCTCTGTCTGGGTTGTCATACTTGGCTTCTTCTTATTTTTGTATTATTACCTTTTCCTTGCTGCCAGCCAGCCATCAACGTTGCTACACTTGGCACCTCTGCCATTGTGCTTTAAATAAGTGTTAGCAGCAGCCAGTCTTCTGCCTGTATTTTAGTCTGCATAGTGACTAGTCCGAAGACAAGTGTTTCAGGGTCATAGTTTGCAAACCATAGCCTTATACTCTGTAAAGCCTCCTACATTGGCATCTTGCTGGTCACCGTTTACTCTTTACTGCCTAACAGACACTGACATTTACTCACACTGTTCTTAAACTCTTTCTTTCTCTTATATTTTTTCACTTCTTCTAGACTTGCCATTCCTATTACTTATATCTTCCTGTCTTTCTATTGTGTAACTGCTTGTCTTTAAGGACGTCACCCTAGGTCTTACCCCTTTCCTTTCTTATTTTTCTTTGCCCGAGACAGTTATTAAACCACTTTCAGCGCTGAGCTAGTATTTGTGCACAGTTAACATTAACTCAGTGCACTCAACTGTCTCTTTAGTGAGTTTTTATTTTGTTATAAAACTGTTCCTGCAAGCAAATAGATACGTATATAACAGTGAAGTCTGCAGTTTGAACACCAGTCTGTGGGCTATATTTTTATGTAAATTATAAACATTATGGCAGCCTAAAACAATCAACTTTGTCCATGATAATAGCTTCATTTTCTTAGACCACAGTAGTCCCATTGGTACTTTCTCCTTTAATGTGCTCCCCTTATTATTTTTAGCAGTCCACTGTCTCCCTTCCTTACGTTTATCTTCTTGTGTAACCACCTTTAGTTATGAGCCAGTATTTTTCCAGAACTGGACTCCTGAATTCTTGCTTACTTTTTCTCATTGTTTTGCTGATCTGTAGGGGTTGGGGTAGCCTTTGAACTTTGCATTTCAAAGTCCATAGAAACCTCTTTACATTACACAGTTGTTCAAACAGTCAGGTGCATGTTTTTGCTATTATCACCATTAGTCAGGTCAAGGTGATATTGGACTAATTCTCCTACTAAAGCTGTGTCCTAGAGCAACAATTTCAAGACTTTCATCTACTAACACAAAGGCCTTTTAAACTACATTGCTCCTTTTACTTATCTCTCTCTCAGCAGATTTGTGCCTGTTTATGTTCAGTCACTGAGTGTTTTTTTTTTCTCTGTCTCTTTGCCAAGTTTTCAGCCCACTTCATTCTTCATCCTTGCTAACACTCGGGTTCACTTTGCTCCCTTACCTTACCCCCATTTCACATCCACCCCCTCTTACTCTACATTTATACTTCCATAGCACCACCCACATATTCCTCACACCAATAACATCAGTTCCCTCAAAAAGAAAGGCAATAGATAGAATTACTCCCAGTTGTGACAGCCACTCTAGTTTACCACCAAAGACTCTCTCTCAAACTGTCTTAATCTTTGCCCCCTGTAACTATCACATTACAACTCTACAACTAATCCAGTACCCTCCTAACATTTTCTAATCCTAATTTACAATCAAGTCAAACCCAAGTTAAATAGGATGCCCCTAACTCCTCACTCTACTAACCTTCATTGCCAATTATCAAATCCACCTCCTTGCAATACTGCGCAGTGGTGCAGCGGTTAACATTGTCACCTCACAGGAAGAGGTTCTCTGGTTCGATTCTTGGTTGGGGTGCCTTCTGTGTGTAGTTTGCATGTTCTCCCTGCATTCACGTGAGTCTCCACCGGGTACTCCAGTTTCCTCCCACAATCCAAAGACATGCGTCTGGAGTATTTCTCCCCGGGCCTCTGATGAAAATAGGCTCTGTCCTAGATGGACTTTCCTTGTCAACAAAAATGATAAATAAATAAATAAAAATAAAACTTAGGACTTCAACCAATCCTCACAAAGAATATCAACCCCTACTCAGCCTGTCTTTCACCATAATGCCTTGTCTCTACAAGCTGGCCATATCTGATTTATTTATCTATAAATATCTCAAAACTAAGTATCCAAATAACTGGCCAAACTATTCCCTCTGTAAAATATTAATTCAAAAAATTAGCAGATATATTCATCCCAACCCAGGTCCCACTATTCATAAAACCATCACTTCCATCCTCAAAATAAATCAGTCACCTAATAGATCTCAACAAAAAAAAAAAAAGAATCCAAACTCACCTTCCTAAATATGAACCAAAGAAGAATGTGCAATAAAATCCATGACATACATGCCTACCTTGCCACCTACACCCCTGATGTAGTCAAAGCTACTGAATCCTGGTTAAAAAAAGAAATAAAGGATAATGAGATCACCCCCCACCCCAGGATACAATAATGAGATCACCCCCACCCCAGGATACAATATACTCAGGCATGACAGACAAAACAAGCATACAGGTGGTGTAGCAATCATCTACAAAAATTCCCTAACCTTCACCTTGCTTCCACAGGAAGTTCCCAAATTTAACAATGCTAAACTTCTAATAACAGTCCTAGAAATCAATGATAAGAAAACTGTATGTTTAACAGCAATTTATATACCACCAGAGAATAGCATTGATACTGCTGTAATCATCCTGTATTGGATATTGGACAGTAACCCCACATGCAACACTCACTTTGCCAACGTGGCTAGGAAGACCACCTATACTGGCCACCTTATCATGAAAGGATTCACATCTACATCAAGAGAGGTCATTGTGCCCCTATACTCTTCTCTTATCAGGCCCATAAGTGAGTACAATGTCCCATTTGGGATGTACCGTACCCGACACCTGCAGCAGTTAGAAAGACCTCAAAAGTACCTCAACAAGAGGATAAAGGGTGTCAAACATTTGTCATATGCTGCCTGGCTGACAACACCCCAGCTGTATGCAGTCACATACTGCATACTCAGAGGCGATGTATGCCCGATGTACAAGGTCATGTCCAATACAGAATTGACGGACATGCTCCACCTCAGAAAATCCAAAGCCATCAGAGCTGCGAGAGCGACAGATGTCAACCTCAACACATAAATAAATCGGATGTGCTGGAGGGACAGATTCCTAACCCAGAGGCTCCCTACACTCTGGAACAAAATCCCACTCCATGTTAGGCAGAGCCCCTCACTTACTCTCTTCAACAGGAATCTTGCCAAGTGGATGGGAGATCGTAGATTTACACTGGGGGTCTTCAGTGTGTCACATCTAGACAGAGGCACAGTAAAGTAAACCCTAAATGGCCATAATATTCACATAGCAAGGGGTGGCGAAAGCCACACACACTCTGGCTAGGCTGATAAATGCCCTAGGGCAGATAGCCCAGTATGAACCTATGAACCTATGGAGATACAAATTGTACAGGACACTAAGGATAATCACAAGGCTGTCTTAACTGATGGTAGGAACCTTGTTGGGAATTCACAGATATGCTCTGAATTACCAAATATTACAAACAATACACCAAACCCACACACATTGCCAACATCCAACCTGACAGGTTCAGTGCAACCCCCCCCCCCAAAATGACAAATATCTATCCCAGCAGAGTGCTGGCCCCCTGACATTGCAGAGGCTGAGGTAACAGGCAGCATCTTCAAAGCAAAACACACAGCATCAATGGTACGAGATGGTGTCCTGGGCTGCTTCCAACATGAACTCCAAGAAGAATGGAATGCCAAATAACACTACTGCTCAGTTTCAGCCTTACCACAGGATATGTACCCAAAGAGCAGTGTACGGCAACAGTGGTCCCTCTCCACAAAGGTGGTGCCTGAATGGATACTGCAAACTATCACCCCGGAATCCTGACAAGCTTGGTCTGCAAAGCTATGGAAAGGATCATCATGGACCTCAGAAATAAAGATATTGGGGACCTACAGACACTGGACCCTACCCAGCATGGCTTTCTTAAGGGCAGATCCTGCCCCTTAAACATGTCTGACTCATTTGAAACAGTCATCAAGGCCATTGATGAGGGGAATGTGGTCCAGACAACCTATCTGGACTTTGCAAAAGCCTTCCATACAGTACCCCACGTGTTCATTATAGATAAGCTCACCAGCTTAAATATAAACCCCTTTGTCAGTAGATGGGTTGCTCCCCCCTGAGGAAACACAAGGGAAAAAAGAAGCATGGGAAATAGTAGGAAGCTAGCAGAAATTACTGGCAGAGCTAGCAGGTGAAAACAATCAGAAGCAAGCAATTACACAGGCAGAACTGTAGCCCAGCCCTGCACTTAAAACTCTGCAAACAACAGTGCAGAATGTTTCTCTCAAGAGACACTGCAACAGAGGAGTAAGCTACTAGAAGTGAAAACTGAAAAAGCTTCACTCAGACCAAAAATGCTAGGGGCTGCCATAGCTGTTATAAGGAGACATATGCAACTTGCTGAGGGTGGTGACTATGCAAATGCTGCCAGACAACCCACAGTGAAGAGATGGAGAAGAGTGTACAGGCCCAGGGTCACCTACCAGGGGTTACATGAGCTGGAGATAGTGAAGTGCTATAGAGTGGACAAAGACTTCCTGCAGCAAATTGTTGAGCTGTGCAGGCCACGCCTCACTCACAGAACCAACAGAGGGAAACCAAGGTATGTGTTGGCCTAAGAATACTAGCAACAGGTACCTTCCAGAGACCAACTGGTGATATGATGGGGATATCACAGGCATCAGCATCCAGGGTACTGCACCAGTTCCTGGATGCCATGTCAGCACATGTCGGTGAGCATGTATATTTCCCCAATTCCCGTGAGGTATTGGCCAGCAATATGCATCTCTTCCAGCAAATAGCGGAATACCCTGAGGTAGTGGGTGCAATAGACTGCACACATATACACATCAAAGCACCAGCCGGTGAGCAGGGTAGGGCCTACATTAACCGTAAGGGCTTCCCCTCCATCAACTGCCCAACTGTGTGATGCCCAGGACATAATAATGAATTTGTGTGCTGGCTGCCCTGGAAGCAACCACGATTCCCATATCTGGCATCTGATGCAGCTGTACCAGACATTTGCCAATGGGGACATCCCACATGGTCACTTAGTGGGGGATGCTGGCTATGCACTGGAGCCGTGGCTGATGACACCCATCAGAAATGCACACACACCTGAACAAGAACGCCATAATGAGGCACACGCACAAACACGAAATGTAATTGAGCGTGGGTTTGGGCTGCTCAAGTCACGGTTCCAGTGCCTGGACACATCTGGTGGAGCCTTGCAGTACTCACCAACTACATGTACCCAAATCATCATGGTATGTGCTATGCTACATAATATGATTCTGTGAAAACAGCTGCAGCAGGACAGCATAGGGCTGGGCCAAACAGCCCCCCACCATTGCCAAGCCAATCACAGGCAGAGCGTGACTCGGAGGAGGAACAACCTGAGCCTGCCCCAGTAGGCACCTTGGCAAAGCGGCAACACATAGCACATACACTGGCTCAGTAGGAACCCAGGAAATGATACCTCTCTCTGACTCACACATATAGTAAAAGGGATGCCTAAGTTGACACAACCTGCTATCAAACATGTACAGGGAGTGTAGTATGTGCATCCAACATAGACTGCCCTGCAGCACCACCTGAGGCATGATTGCCATGTGTTAAGCGATGTAACACCATGTAGTATATGCAAACATGATGACCCTGACTAACATCCTACCCTCACCAAGCATGATGCCAGAATATGAAGACGAGATGATCAATTACAATAATTGGCTTAAGTATTGCCATTAGTCAAAGGGGATCCAATGCGTGCCAGCCTGGGATGAGATGCTGAGCAAGACACGATGCTCCACCTCTATAGGTATCACAAGGGATAAGAGCCTAGATGTAATGCTACCCAATGCCAGATGTCCAAACTGAAAGATGCATGCAGTCTAAACTCCCCTCAGCATGGAGAATGTTGATATCTGTCCTGTAACAGAAAACTGGGTTAAGGCTCACAAGAGCACCCTAACACTACCAGGTTACACCTCATACCGTGCTTTACAGCCCCAAAACATGGAACAAACTACAGAAGGAGGATGAGTAGCAATAATTGTCAAGGATAACCACACTCCCATGTTGGTACCACAACAAGAAGCAGCATGGATTATCCATGCTCAAGTAACAGTGGCTAAGACTGCCTGCCAGTTTGTAGCCTGCTACAGACTACCCTCCTAATGCCAGGAACTGCACTTGGCCTATGTTGGAACACATGGAAATATCAAGCTCTCCAAACAACATTATATTGGGTGACTGAAAATACTCAAACATAGACTGGGAGCATTATCCGAGCATCAACACCCTAGGCCAAAGGTTCCTAGAATCCATAAAACAAAATGCTCAGGAACAATGAACCACTCCCACAAGAGGAGTAAGCATACTGGATGTGATAATCAGCAAAATGGGTACTCTATGCCCAGATGAGAAGTGTATTCCTCACTGGTAAGATCAGACCATAGAGTAATCACACTGGATATTCACATCTGGACCACAGTCCCTGGCCAGTAAACCACAGTGAAAAATGTGTAAAGGAAATGTTGCACTCCTCCAAACTGATGTGGAATCCATTAAAAGCCTTGTGCCTGTGGAAAATATGGGCCACACCTCAGAGCCCTTTATAAATGCATTCTATGAACACAGTCAGGAATGCATGGATTATGCAATCCCAAATAAAACCAAGGCCCAATACCATACACACAGGCATCTGGCATGGTGGACCACAGCCATTACCAAACCATGCAAGAGAATGAGGAAGTCACCACATGGTAGAGCAAACCCAAAAAGGGAAGTAATCTCTGATCAGTATTATGGCAATAAAATATGGCCAGTCATAAAATCCACTAAGGCCAGCTAC